>NW_005842553.1:1058378-1077636 GCF_000455745.1 Alligator sinensis
CGGCTGCTGCTGCCGCTCACAGAAAGCGCCGAGCACTCCCAGGCTGGGGCCGCCCGCGCCCGTGCGCTGAGAGCGATCCCGGCTGTGGGGCGGCGCCTTCTCCTGCCCCGCGCTTACACTGCGGGTGGGACGTGGACAGACTTTTGCCCCTTTATCCCAGCCCCTTATTCAGGGCGCCGTGCTTGACGCGTGCCGTTGTTTTACATTGTTGCTATTAAACATACGTTTCTGCCGGAATGCTAACGCCTGGGCGAACCACATTCATTACCAGCAACCTCTGTATAAAGATGGCCTTTGAGAAGGGAGCTGGGAACCGGCGAGAAGGAACCGGCTGCAGCATCATGTGTGGACACAAGTGACATGAGCTTTGGAGGGGCTGACAAGACAGCAAGAAGGCTAGATCTTGTGTCATGAAGCTCAATAAGCTATCTCCCTTCAGCTACAGTGACTCCAGGACTGATATTTTTTTTGCCTACTTCCCTGTTTGTAACCCTTTGTACACAACTGAGCAAACACAGGCACATTCTTATAGTCGTATTTGGTTTGCTTCCATCTTAAACTAAACAATAGAGGCCTAGCCTATTAGTAAAGCAGCTAGTTTTTCTTCAACTGGAGAACAAGTCTGTTGTGTTACAGATGATGTGCCACACCATCACCATCTGTACCCTCAGCCCCTTTCCAAAACCCTATATCAGCCCAGGGGCAGTTACTCCTAGGGATGAGACTCAGCAGGACAGATAGAGTGAAGAATCATTTCATTTCTTGGCTTCTTTTTGTAAATTAGCTCTTTAGCCCTGAACCTGGCCACTACTGAGATCCCTGCATGGGCAGAACCCAGCGGTGGTTTGGGTAACTGAATTAAATGTACAGCCTTGCCCTTGCAGTACTGTGTTAAATGGGCTGAGCTCAGCAGAAAGTTAGTGCTGCACAGGGACCATATGAATCGATCTTGCACAACATTTAGTAAATGCAAGAGAGTGAAGCAAGGTCATCATTATAATGAAAAACGATGCAAACTCAGCATCAGATTTAAGTCTGCCATGGTTCCTCCGCTTTACCTATGACAGGTTAGGGTGTTAGATCTGTTGTGTCAGAGTTGACAGTAGTCTTATGCAGTTTAGATTATGGTTTTCATGGGATGGTTTTGATAGGAATGATCCTGCCTTAGGCAGGGGGTTGAATTAAGTGACCCCTTGGGAGCCACTCTAATTAAAACACCCACAGCATCTGGTGTATTCAGCATCTTACTGGGTGTCTATAGAAGTGCGGGGGGGGGGGGGGGAAGGAGGGGGGGGGGGGGGGGGGGGGCAGACAGCTGCTCTAATTCAAATACGGCAGTATCACATGTATTCAACATCCCCATGTTTCAAAATGGTCACAGGAGTGCTTTTAATTAAAGCTCATTCGAGTTTTAAAGTACCCCAACCACTGTTTTGAAACACGGGATGCTGAATAAATGTGATGGTGAGGCATGCTGGAGCGTTCCAGTTAGAACGCTCTAGCAGACTCCGTGATCCAACGTGTTCTAATTAGAACTAGTCAGAGAACGTGTATAGGTACCCATTGAGTCTGAAATTCAAGCCTGGTTAATACAAATAACACCTTGTTTCTAGTGACAATCCTGTGCTTAATTGATACTAACCAACTATAAGGGAGATTGATTCTCAGCGAAGGTGCCATTGCACCCTGGGTTGCCTTAAGATCCTGCCACAAGTGCCATAAGATGCCACTGTTAAGTGTGCAAACATGATTCACAAGATAAATGCAGAGTTCAAATAGGAATCCATAATGTTAAAAACATTGATCTTTTGGGGTCTTTCTGAGTTCTTTGCAACAGATATATAGTTTTCTGTAGTAAAGGTGTGAAAACTAACAGTTGACATTTTCTGAGAGGTGCCTTGAGTTTAAGAAGTTGAGAACCACTGCTACATGTTATTTCTGTAGTCAGATGGGGTCACTGCTCAAATGTATGGGATGTATATACACACACAGATGCCTTTAACAGAAGTTAAATTCAGTAGTTTCTACTGCTTCACCAGAATATGAACTGTTAAGATGCATATGTCAAAGTAACAGCATGTGAAATGTAGCTTGAAGAAAATAGGGAAATATGAACCTTCCAACTTTTCTACCTCCTGCTGTTCCATGTTCTACTGAGGCAGGGTCAGAGCCTTTTTGAAGAATCAGCTTTGAAATTCTAGTGGAAGGGATAAAATCATGTTGCTTTAGTCCTCCTAACTGCACATTAGAACTCAAACCTACATCAACCTTTCAGCTCCTAATCTTTTTTTTTTTTTTGGTATGTTTCCCTCTGTGCTTCAAGGGAGGAAAAATGTCACTAGTTACTTGAGAAGCATGAATGCTAAGCAAGACAACCTCCTTCTGCACCTGGAAACTCTCATTAAAAATCATTTCTGTCCACTGGCAACAACCTTAAATATTTAAGCTGGCCCATCTTCCTGAAGCCGTGGTGGCAGACACCTGCCAAGCCAGTGGCTGTGGTACACACTCACTACCATAAACTTGGAAGAACAACAAAGCTTCCTCCAGTCTCTTGCCCTAGTGACACTACAGTAATCCAGACTATGAGGCAGTCTTTTAGTCATCAACCAGGGAATGTTCTAAAAGGAGAAATATTCCAGCCCTGCTATTCACCTCCCAGCAGTGGGTAGTTTAAATTAGCACCAGACACAGGGGGAAGGGCACATAAACCCTTTCTAAACAAGTGGCCTGGCTAAGTGAAGAAAAATGAACAACTATTATTAAAAACCTACCTTACTGGAGAACTCCGAGCAGACGCAGCATCTCAGGGGAAAACAAAGTAAGTAGGCATACAAGGCCTGCTGCATAAATAGCATAAAGTTAATACAATCATTTACAGTCCTTTCACACAAGTCTCTGGAGGTAACATAGGTACAGGACACAACCAGCAAAGCCAATTTTCTTTCCAGTGGCAATCTCTCTTTTTTTTTTTTTTAAATGGCTTAATAATATTAACCCTGTCACTACAGAGCAGTGGAATACATATAGATGCTTGTTAGTTTGTTGCTCTTTTAATAAATGGTCAAGAACTTCCTAAATTCAGTGCAGTAGCCAGTTGCCTTTCTGCATACAAGGTGACCACTGAGTATTTACTTAGGGTGCAAACTTATAGATCACCCCAATTCCATCCACCATACTGGCTTGTATAGTGCTACCTGGCCTAGCATCATTTGAACCACTTTAAGTTTTTTACTATCATGCCCCACTGGAACCCAACCTGGCATCACATCAAGATTTCAAAAAGGAGATACCAGAATCAAGAAGTAGAGCAGTCATGTGCTAAATATTTCTATATATCAAACCATAACAAATCTGTTAGGAATCTATGGTAAGTTTGTTCTATATTTCAGAACTGAAAACTTAAAAAGAGTTTGCTAATCACCAACTTGAGGTTTTACAAGTTTGAAACCAGAAGAGTGAAGAGCTGATTAGAATAAGAATTAGAACAATTTTCAACAGCACTGGAGCATTCTGTGCTCACACACCAGTAAGAACTCTTACAGACATACATTGCCATAAGCATATCTTATTCAAAATGTGAATTTATTACTGGTCTACTCAACTAACCACACATTTTCTTCCTTGATCTAACTAAGTATATGTCAGTCTATATCTTCGTAGGCTCAGGGAGAGGGGTAGGAAAACAAATCCAAGCAGGGGAGCAGTACAAGAACTGGACTGTAGGCAAGTCACTGTCGTCCTTTCAACTGGCCCACACAAAGGCAGCTGTGATGACCTGCATGGATGCCAATCCATAAGATTTTTGTTGGTTTTTTTTTTTTTTTTTTAAAGGAAACCAACAAGCAAAACTGATAAATTCTTAAACCTTTACTCCATCACGACAGCTCAAAGACACTGAGCAGGTTATTTTTCATGGCAACAATACCACTTGTTTTATTTGCACACCATGGTCATTCTCCCTTCAGATGAGCAATGGGGATGGTTTATCAATTTGTTGCAGTGCTTTTACATCTCTCAGTGACGGAAACAGGCAGCTCTGATTTCTCATTTCAGATAATCCCAGATTTTCGCAACCCTTTCACTCAGCAGGACAAAAGGCTGAGCTGTGTAGATATCCAAACATAGCGGCAGCAGCTGACTCTTCAGGATATTAGCAATCTCAAGCAATTGGCAGCCAGCATTCCAGATGAGAGAGAGCAGCAGAGAGCAGAGTAGCTGATGCAAAAAAGGGGGAGAGAGTTTCTTGGTGAAGACAATCTTGAACCAAATGGCATTCCCCAGGGGACATAAAAGCTTCAAGACCAGAAAAAGCATCTAGGTTCTTCCTCTTTCCCATCTCACCCTACCAACCCAGCTGATGTCAGGCAACAATGGGCTGATTTAAATCCCAACCCTTCAAATATACTCATGGATAAATTCCTGAAGATAGGCAGAGTCCCACTGAGTCTGCTTACAGGATCAACACACACAAGGCTAAGATCTATGGCAGGTTTATATAGGCGTATATTCAATATCAGTGTGGTGGAAGCCCGCAGTCAGCTGCTTTGTGTGGTGCATTGTGGGAGTGATGCCATAGGTGAAGGAAGAGAAAATTATTTGTGGAGGGCTGAGCCAGGTGGTGGGTCGCATGAGGGCGGAACAGCTGTGTGCACTAGGTCATCCCTGTGCCTAGCTCCTCTGCAGCGCTGGCCCCTGCAGCCCAGCCTGGTCCGGCCCCATCAGCGTGGCATCCTGGGAGCTGGAAGCCATGAAGCCCCCTGGCAGCAGCACCCACCATTCCCAGTAGCTGGTGCCTGTGCTTGTGTGTACTGTCTGCTGTTGTCGAGTACCAAAATTGTCTTGTAAAGCGGTAGCAACGGGCCCGGGGGTCAGTACAGTCCAGGTCTTGGAAAGTATCCCTATTTGTTACATTGTAAAGTGGGTTCCCTTTATGCAAATTTGAGTTATGCACAGTTTTGCAGGAAAGAATGTACAGCGTAAAAGGGAGGAAAATTCAGTATATATTTAGAGTATATATTTAGAAAGCATTTCCTGTTCTACTGATTTGTCAAGACATCACAGGAGCAAATGATGTCACAAATACTTGGAGTACAGAGAGTACCACATTCCATATTCCTGTCCCAAGTATCTAATGCACAATATTTCTAGGAATAAATGGACAAGACCTGAAATCAGGCTTCCCAAGTAAGCAAAGTAGTAAAATATTTTGATTTTGAAGACACAGAACATATTTCTTATTTTAAAATGTATTTGTTCCATTAAAGGGGATGTGGAACAGATTTTATGAAGTATGTATCAGTGTAATGAAAATGAATGTATCAACATATTCTATCAAAGATGTATACAGAGTTGATTTTCTCATCTGAATCAAAAAAAAAAAGACAGAACTGCTGCTTATGTGCTGTCTACCTTTTAAATTACAGACTCTTGGTAATGTGCAGAGTATTTTTAACTTATGACAGCACTTGCATTGTGCACTTTCAAAGCCTATACCTATGTCACCAGAAAGTCTGGCAGCAGACAGCAGCCGCTACCACTAATCCACCAGGACAAGTGCAAATCCTGCTATTTCTGTTTGCACTAAATTGTTTCATTCAGCAGCTGTAGCACCAGAGCACCCAAGGAAGGAAACAGCTGTTGAATGGAACACAGCAACCAGAAAAAGGTACAGAAGCATCTGCATACTGCCAGGTGGCTGCAGAAGACTTGGACTACTTGGCAAAGATGAAGTAATTTTGCCATCTAAAAGAACCATCTGACCATTACAGGGAACCATTTTGGGCAGATGCACAGTTTTTCTAGCAGAACTCTAGTAGGCAGAACCTTGTAGTGTAGACTAAGCCTTATTTTGCACCTTTAAATGTCACGCAAGACAGGAGCAACTCCAAATGTGCAAGAAGTTTAAAAAATAAAACAAAGCCAAACAGCAAGAATGACTGTCCCACTTACCGTCACAGCAGAGTACAAGGCATTCTTCTCATAGCAACATGGTCTCATTCCCTGCCCCCAAAACAGACAGTCTGAGATTGCAGCAAAAAGGCTTTTCAGTTTTGGACTCTGATAAGCAGACTTGGGCACTCGTTGCCCCACAGGTGCACTTGACTGTATATCCTTTGGGAACTTGGTACTAGCCATCTCTCTCCAGCCTCTCTCTCTCGCAGCTTCATTCTCAAATTTAGGGTCAGCATTCCCATCAGACTGATCAGAGGAGGGCTCCCTTATTACTTTGATATGGGGTAACTGGGCTGAAACACATTTTAAACAATTAAATGTGAAGTAACTTTGTGAAATAGGGCAAAAAATAGTAGTATTCCATGCCTCTGCTACTTGCATACTAGTTAGTATTCAACAGCAATGTTTAAAATATAGCTCTGCTGGAGTGTGAAAAGCTGCACTAAGAAATTTCAAATGTACTGTCACAGGCATTTTCATTTAAACGTATTCAGGTTACAATTTAGACATTTTTTCTTCTCTCTGACTACATATCCTACAAGTTCAAGTCTGAGTCCAGATAGGTTCTTCTAAGTCATCACCACTAGTAAGTAGTAAACAATTTGCAATCCAAACTAGATAGTCCCAATAGTACAAGTCACAGCAAGTAGAACCAAGTAGATTTTAGCAGGCAATGCTGTTGGACTATCCTCCAATTTCCACCTCACCCCATAGTTGTTCTAACTCCACGCTACACTAGCTAAAAGGATACAACCAAATGAAGATGTAATTAAAAGGAAGACAGTTTCAACATAACCATTTTACAGGCCTCAATCCTACAAATATTGGAATACATGTGTATATCCTTACACAAGTATTTAAACTGTCTTAGAATTACTTGTGTTTAAAGCATATGTGCAAATACATACTGGACTGGAGTAATTGCAATTATTCTAGTAGCAGAAATGTTTTATATCAATGCACTTTAAATAACATTACCCTTGCAAAACCTGGTTCAGGTCACCAAAATGCTGTTACCTAGAACAGCCAAGTCTGCAAAGGACAACACACAATGGAAATGCAGTACAGTTAATATAGTTATTGCACTAGATTTTACCTATGTAGGGTATATACAACCTTTGACTTTGTCAGAATGTGAGCCATTCTCGCAGCACCAGTTCCATGCCAACCAACCAAGTTTATGTTAACATAGCCATTAAACAATCTAACTGACTTCTGAATAGACACCACAGTTCAGTTCACTTAGCCACAGTGGTAAATTTGGGGGCTAACAGAACAGGTACTTGTGTTTACCTGGTAACCAGAAACCACTGACATATAATGTATACTTGCCCTAGTTAGACTAGAAAGATATCAGTTTTGCAATCCTTGACAGAAAGCAATCAAGCCATATAATCAAACACATTAACAAGTGCTTCCTTCAGAATATCTGCACCCACAGCATGAAAAAAAAGTTTTGAATCTGTGTTTCAGAGCAGAGAGAATTTATAATCAAAATGAAGTATTGTGCACGCACATGTGTGCAAATGTAAGAAAAGAAAAGGAATTATAATCTTCAATTATAAGTAGCTTTTGCTCCCCTGCTGCCAGGCTGCCCAACAAAATCACTATCACTCCTCATATGGAACCTACTAAACAGCCAGGCCCCACAATAATCAAGGCAGGCAGACTAAACCCATGAGAGCTAAAGGCATGTTTTGTGTTAGATTTTATTTTTCTTATTAGGACAGTGCCCTAAAGGCAGAATCACTGTTTCTGAACCTTCAGTTGATTCCTTCCTCCAGTTGCTTACACTCCAAGATTAGAGCAAACTAACGAGGTTTCATCTCTTTGAAGATATCAGCAAGCCTGCCATAAGGCTAAAACAATGCTCATTAGCTGTAATCACTTTAGAAGGAAACAAAATATCAATAGTGAATCATAAAGTGAAAGAAACACACAAAAATAATAAAAGCATTCACCTTTCTCTCTTGCTAACGCTTCCTTTCAGCCCTCATGCTGTTTGACTAGGCACCAGTGCTGGCGCCCATGAACAATATCACAAGTGAGTAAGAAGGAGGATAAAGACAGATTAGCTGAGGTTTCACCATAAAAAAATGCGCACACAAAAGCTTTCTCCAACTCCCTTCTTAAATTAAATCATTGTTTTTTCAGGGATAGATTAACCCTACCCCCCCACCACCATAAGAGCTCTGCCACCAAGCAGCAACACATCATTCTAGTCAGATTTTTATAGTTAACAGAAGTTAAATTGAGTTTGGTTCTCCACACAGTATCACTTGTTTCAATAAGAAAACTTTTGTCCTCGTGAGACAAGCTGCATTCGCCTAAAAAAGCCACATAGAATCCTCAAAGGGAAGGCTAATGCTTAAAATCTCTATGCAAAGGCATTTATATATCTAATACTAAAACTTACCTTCATTGAGTAAATGCTGCAGCCAGATAATCAGTAAGATCAGCAGTAACCCAAATGGCAAACAAAACCAAAAGAAAAGCACAGGAAATGTCAAATCATTTACCAAAGGAACCAGAGGATACTTCATAGCTGGTTTCAGGTCAAGCTAGGATTAAACAGCTTACTTACTCTGCTTCAGAAACTACTTTTCATAACTCTTATTACATCACAGCATTAGTCACAACAAGACTGTGATGACATTCTTAGCACAGCTAATCTGAAAAACAGTCCCCCTGCTGTCCAGGAAGGAAACAAAAAAGACGGAGTGTAGAATGAGAATGAAAAATTAGAAAGCATATGATTTAACTGCTCCTTATTAGTATCAATCAAATATAAATTAAGACAGCTTCAAAACCTGTGAAAAATGTAATCAAAGGTACTTCAATGTTTTATATAAAACAGGTGACAAAACACTTTAGATGATTAGCATACCTTCCAAGAAAATAAATCAATAAAACAAATCAAACTAATAAGAAAGCAACAGAAAAGAAGAAAATGTACATTCAATTAAAATTCCTTATGTTAATCTCTTTCATTTGGCATCAACAAAAAGTCAAATGGACATCTTTAACTTTTGCTGTATATTTGACATTATTTAAGGTTCTCTCAGTTCTTTTTATATTAGTCAACCAGGACAATAATTGTCTATTCTACTTTTTTAGTGTTTTCTTTTCTTTTTGTAAGCCAGGCAAGATGATTATTTTCATAGGAAACATACTTGTAAACTAACTTTTAATTGTAAGTGATTTTGTATAGCACTTAAAACAAGAACTGAGACCTCTCTCTGATGTTGACCAATTTTGTAACTGTGGGCAAAAATCACTTAACCTCTCAGTGTGCATTTCTCCATTAGTAAAATAAATTACCAACCACTTACCTCACAGGGGGTTTGTGTTACTTAATTAATTGCTTGTATAGCACTTAGAAAACCTCACATGAAAGGGACTATCTGTGTGTGCATTGTTAACAATTGCATGCATTTAACACGCCTGTTTGTGAATATCTATTTATGGTTTTATATAATATGATATCATATGGGGCACGCGAACAGGGGAAGGAGGTTCACAAGTCAGTTTGCCCCCTACCCTGACTCTTTGATGGAGAGCCTTCAAGCTTGGTGAGAGAAAGCAGGGAAAAAGGAACCTTTCAGGACCAAGGAAAAGTAAACAGGCTACCTTACAGGCCAGCTTATTAAGGCAGTGACGATGCATAGGAGGTGCATGGGGGTACACGTGCACCCCCTGAGAGCGCTGGTTCACCCCCTGACAGGCCACACTCCCTGCTTAGGTGACAGGCAGGGGGGGCAGGTGAGAGTGGCAGTACCCCACCTGCGAGCACTGTCTGGGGAGTGGAAGCGCTGCAGCCATTTCCGGTAGCACCACAGCTGCTTCACAATCAGCTGTGGGCCCCCCCCCCCCATCGGGGAGATTGGCCATGGGGCTCCCTGCCGGTGAGAATGGCCACAGGGGGGACTCCCCCCGGTCGCTGACTGGTCACTGGGGGGGCACGTGCCCCCCTGACTAAGGTGGTACCAGTCGCCCAAGTGCTAAAGAAGGTACTCTTGGAAGAATGGCAGTAAGAGAGAGAAAGCAGATTCTAGGCAGGACTGCTCACCATCAAGGTTTCCACCCAGGTCTGGGTTTGGCACTGTGGAAACTGGCTTGCAGGTTCCTTCCAGGGATGGCCAGGTCAGGGGGTACCTGCAGTGTGAGCGGTGCCTCCTGGTGCTGTCTCTGAGGGAGCAGGCAAGAAAGCTAGAGGAGGAGGTGGTAAGGCTCCAAAGCATCCTCCATCGTGAGGAGTTCATCGATTTGATGCTGGAGGAGACCTCCAAGACTGTGGAAGAAGAATTGCCAAGGGCAGCACTAAAGAAGGGAGAAGACATGGACTCTGAGGAAGGTGGAAGCTGGAAAGTGCTAAAGAAGGTACTCTTGGAAGAATGGCAGTAAGAGAGAGAAAGCAGATTCTAGGCAGGACTGCTCACCATCAAGGTTTCCACCCAGGTCTGGGTTTGGCACTGTGGAAACTGGCTTGCAGGTTCCTTCCAGGGATGGCCAGGTCAGGGGGTACCTGCAGTGTGAGCGGTGCCTCCTGGTGCTGTCTCTGAGGGAGCAGGCAAGAAAGCTAGAGGAGGAGGTGGTAAGGCTCCAAAGCATCCTCCATCGTGAGGAGTTCATCGATTTGATGCTGGAGGAGACCTCCAAGACTGTGGAAGAAGAATTGCCAAGGGCAGCACTAAAGAAGGGAGAAGACATGGACTCTGAGGAAGGTGGAAGCTGGAAGCTTGTGACCTCTGGCAACAAGCAGGAATCTTCATCTCCACTTGCAGGAGTTTGCCTGGAGAAGAGCTATGGAACCCTAGCAATAGAGGGGGAGGACAATGTTCCATTGGTGGAGGACAGGACAGACCTCCCCAAGGTGGGGATGAATGAGACCACTGCCATCAGAAAGAAGAGATGGGTGGTGCTGAAGACCCCCTTCTGCGGGGAACAGAGGCATCCATCTGCCAGCCTGACCTGTTGTCTTGGGAGGTCTGCTGCTTGCCCAGAGCATGGATCTGAGATGTCATGGATGGATTATCAAGACTCATGAGGCCCTCTGACTACTACCCCATGCTGCTCATCCATATGGGCACCAATGATACTGCCAGGGGATACTCTGAGCATATCAGAAGTGACTATAGGGATCTGGGTGCAAGGGTGAAGGAGATGGGGACTCAGGTGGTATTCTCCTCTATCCTTTTGGTCAAGGGAAAGGGCCTGGGCAGGAGTGGGCGCATCCTGCAGACCAAAGCATGCCTGCTCAGGTGGTGTTGCCAGCAGGGCTCTGGCTTCTTTGACCATGGGATGATGTTCCAAGAAGGACTGCTAGGAAGAGATGGGAACCACCTGACAAAGAGAGGGAAAAGTGTCTTGACAGACAAGCTTGCTAACCTTTAAACCAGGGTTGCTATGGGATGGAGACCAAAGCCCTGAGGTAAGTGGGGAAGTGGGTGACCTCGTAGAAGCACAAGCAGGAGTGGGCAACAGGGGAGGCATTCTCATTGTTCCTGAGAAATAAGGGCAATCGGCTAGTTACCTTAGGTGCCTGTACATGAACGCACACAGCCTGGTTAAAAACCAAAAAGAATTGGAAGTCCCTCTACAGTCACAGAATTATGACATGATTGGAATAAAAGAGACTTGATGGGAGGTCACATGACTGGAGCACCACCATGGGTGGGTATAAACTATTCAGGAAGGACAGGCAGGGGAGAAGAGGAGGAAGAGTTGCACTTTATGTAAAAGAGCTGTATGATTGCTCAAAGCTCCAGTATGAAACTGGAGATAGGCCTCTTGAAAGTTCTGGGTTAGGGTCAGAGAAGTGAGCAACAAGAGTGATGTTGTGGTGGGGGTCTGCTATAGGCCACCAGACCAGGTGGATGAGGCTTTCTTCAAACAGCTAGCAGAAGTTTCCCCAGTCACAGGCCCTGGTTCTCATGGGGTACTTCAATCACCCTGACATCTGCTGGGAGGGCAATACAGCAGTGTGCAGGCAATCCAGGAACTTTTTGGAGAGTGTTGAGGACAACTTCCTGGTGCAAGTATCGGAGAGGCCAACTAGGGGCCATGCTCTTCTTGACCTGCTGCTCACAAATACAGAAGAATTGATGGGGAATGAAGTCTTGGATGGCAACTTGGGCAGCAGCAACTATGAGATGATTGAGTTCAGGATCCTGAGGAAAAGAAAGAAGGAAAGCAGCAGAGTAAGGACCTGGACTTCAGAAAAAACAGATTTTGACTCAGTCAGGCAATTTATGGGTCAGATCCCCTGGGAGGCCAGTCTGAGAGGGGGAAAGGAGTCCAGGAGAGTTGGCTGTACTTTAAAGAAACCTTACTGGAACAAACCATCCTGATGAGTAGGAAGACTAGTGAGTATGGCAGAAGACCAGCTTGGCTTAGCAGGGAACTCTTCAGTAAGCTAAATCACAAAAAAGAAGCTTATAAAAAGTGGAAACTTAGACAAACAATGAAGGAGGGATATAAGGCTATCGCTTGGGCATGCAGGGATGAAGTCAGGAAGGCCAAAGCACAACTGGAGTTGCAGCTAGCAAGGGATGTGAAGGGTAACAAGAAGGGTTTCTACAAGTATGTCATTAAAAAGAGGAACAGAGAAAATATGGGTCCCTTACTGAATTCAGGAGGCAGCCTAGTGACAGAGAATGTGGAAAAGCTTGAATTACTCAATGCCTCTTTCACCTTAGTCTTCACAGGCAAGGTCAGTTCCAAGACTACTGCACCCAGCAGCACAGTTTGGGGAGAAGGTGGGCAGCCATCTGTGGCAAAAGAACAGGTCAGAGACTATTTAGAAAAGCTGGGCATATACAAGCCCGTGGGGCTAGATGGAATGCACCCAAGGGTGCTGAAAGAGTTGGCTGATGTGATTGCAAAGCCATTGGCCATCATATCTGAAAACTCATAGTGATTGGAAAAAGTCCCAGATGATTGGAAAAGGGCAAACATAGTGTCCATATTTAAGAAAGGGAAAAAGGAGGATCCAGGGAACTGCAAACTGGTCAGCCTCACTTCAGTTACTAGAAAAACCATGGAGCAGATCCTCAAGGAATCCATTTCTAAGCACTTGGAGGAGAATGTTATTAGGAACAGTCAGCATGGATTCACCAGGGGCAAGTCAACCCTGACCAACCTGATTGCCTTCTGTGATGAGATGACTGGATGTGGGGAGACCAGTGGATGTGGTGTACCTTGACCTTATCAAGGCTTTTGATACGGTCTCCCACAACATTCTCGCAGGCAAGCTCAGGAAGTACAGGCTGGATAAGTGGACTGTAAGGTGGACAGAAAACTGGCCGGGGCATTGGGCTCAGAGGGTAGTGATCAATAGCTCGATGCCTAGTTGGCAGCTGGTATCAAGTGAAGTGCCACAGGGGTCAATCCTGGGACTGGTTTTGTTCAATATCTTCATAAATGACCTGTAAGATGGCACAGAGTACACCCTCAGCAAGTTTGCAGAGGACACCAAGCTGGACGGGGAGTAGTAGATATGCTGGAGGGGAGGGTTAGGATTCGGAGGGACCTCAACAAATTGGAGGATTAGACCAAAAGAAATCTCATGAGATTCAATAAGGACAAGTGCAAAGCCCTGCACTTAGGATGGAACAATCCCATGCACCAATACAGGCTGGGAGCTGACTGGCTGGGCAGCAAATCTGCGGAAAGAACCTGGGGGTTACAATGGACAAGCAGCTGAATTTAAGCCAACAGTGTGCCCTTGTTGCAAACAAGGCTGATGGTATACTGAGCTGCACTGGTAGGAGTGTTGCCAGCATATCTATTCTGCACTGGTGAAGCTACATCTGGAGTACTGTGTCCAGTTTTGTCCCCTCCACTACAGAAAGGATGTGGACAAATTAGACAGAGTCTAGTGGAGGGCAACGAAAATGGTTCAGGAGCTGGGGTATGTGACTTTTGAGGAGAGGCTGAGGGAACTGGACTTATTTAGTCGAGAGAAAAAAAGACTGAGAAGGGATTTCACAGCAGCCTTCAACTACCTGAAGGGTGGTTCCAAAGAAGATGGAGCTAATCTGTTCTCAGTCATGGCAGATGACAGAACAAGGAACAATGGGGTCCTATACATGTACAGAAAACCAGTGCCAACAGACTGGAAACACAGTGCATTGGAGCAGACTTGATTAATCAAGTTTGCTGGACCATGGAAATAAATGTGCTCCAGCAGACTCAGGCATCACGTGTATTAGCATCCCCACACTGAAAAATTGTGGCAGGGCACTTTGAACTCAAGCTCATTCAATGAGCTTTAGTTCAAACCACCCCGCTGCCATTTTTCAGCACAGAGGACACTGATACACGTGACACTTGGGCACTTTTAATTAAAAGCACCCCCCATAATTAAAGCACCCCCCATACCATACTAATTAAAGCACCCCCCATACCTACTGAAGCATGTGTAAAAATGCCCAATGTTTAGGTTACATCAAGGGAAGTTAGATATTAGGAAAAACTCTTCACAAAGAGGGTAGTTAAGCTCTGGAGTGGGTTACCCAAAGACGTTGTGGAATCTCCATCCCTGGAGATTTTTAAGACTGGCTAGACAAAGCCTTAGCTGGGATGATATATTTGGAGATCATCCTGCTTTGAGCAGGGGGTTGGACTAGATAACCTCCGGAAGTTCCTTCCAACCCTAATTTTCCATGATTCTATATCTGTCCCTTTGAAATTAGTCTTTTAATCATGAGATCTCAGTGTGCTTTACAAATTCTCATTAATTAAACCAGATACCACTCCTGTACAGTGGAGAATTCCTATTATTCCAACTTTGTGTAGTGGGTAAGCAGACGAATAGAAATTAATTAAATCCACTTTCAAAGATGGCAAATCCCTGCAGCTCCCACTGCCCATGGTGGAAATCCTAAGTATTTCTGAAAATCAAGCTACTAATGACTTGTCTACAGTTGCATGGTGAGTAAAGAGCAGGCAGGGGACCAGGATCCAGGACTGCTGACTCAGTCTTCATTCTAACTCCAGTCACAGTACACCAGAGTTTAATTAAATATTTCTAAAGAAAAAAAGTAAAGAATAAAAACTTGAGCTATAGTATTATAGATTCATAGATGATTGGATCAGAAGGGACATAAGCAGATCAGAGTCCTTAAAAAAGTTTGGTTTTCATGACTTTTAGCTGGAAGGGCTGGAAAGAAAATCATAGAGACAGGAGACTCTACTCTGGGTATGGATTCACAAGACTTTACCTGGGTCTGGGCTTGCAGCTTGGGTACTCAGATTAGTTAAGCCCATCAGCAAGCATTCACAGCGCAGAAATATACTCTTCTCATGCCCATATAACTCATGCTGCAATAGCCCAAGTGAGGTGCTAGGATCTCCATCCCTGGACATTTAAGAGAGCAGGTCGGACAGACATTTGGCTGAGATGACTTTTATTCAGGGATGATCCTGTCTTGAGCAGGAGGTTAGACTGCGTGACCTCATTAGGTCCCTTCCAGTCCTACTTTCCTATGATTTCTAGGAGCACGTTCTTCAGTTCATAATGCCTCACTAACTCAAGTTGTTCTACAAATTATTTTGTGGTGCCTCATGGAAGAGTTCATCTGTCCTGAGCCATAATCTCACAAATGGCAGCCTTCTCAGTACTAGCAATTGACTTGCCCACACCAAATGATTTAGCCCAGTGGTCTCCAACCTTTTTAAGTACGAGATCACCTTTGACATTTAAAAGCAACCCAAGATCTATCGTGCACCACCGCGGCTGGGGCCCCACTCAACTTACCCCTGCTCCTGGCTCTGCAGCACTGTCCCTCGCTGCGGGGGCCTCAATCTAGCACCTACCCCTTCCCTCCCCCACGGACTGACCTGCTGGGCTGGGGTGCGTGCGTGCATGCACACGGGCGCCCAGCCCCTCACCCCAGCCTTGTACAGACTCCAAGAGGCTCCAAGATCTACCGCAAGAGGCTCTGAGATCTACTAGTGGATCAAGATCCACTGGTTGGAAGTGGCAATGCATAGTGGGTGCACATGCACCCTGAGAGCACTGGTGCATACCCTGTGAGTGCTGGCCGGGGAGTGTGAGCGCCAGATGAAATGCCATGACCACTTCCAGGAGCACTGCGGCCACTTCCAGGAGTGCTGCAACTGCTTCCTGGTCGGCACAATCACTGACTGGTCGCTGGGGGGGCATGTGCCCCCCCGACCAGTCACCCATGCTGGTTGGTGACCAGTGATTTAGCCTCTCACCTCAGTCAGAGACAGTCAGCTTCCAGATAATAATATTAACCCAATTCTGGACTGGTATAACTACTCTCATTTGTGTATCCTTTCACTATTACAGTTTATATGAATGTGGCCAAAGATATTGTTCCTGAAATAATTCTAGAAGGTGCCTTGGGAAGAAAGGGTCCCTAAACTACCCTGGGCTATTGATAGCATTTATGTGCCTATAATTTACCAACCACAAGGAGCACAAGAATATGTCAACTGCAAAGGATACTACTCAATCATTCTGTAGGCCTTGGTTGACCATAGTAGCATGTTCATGAACACCTACATGGGATGCACAGGCAGAATACATGATGCTAGCAGGCTACGGAGTTTTGGTGTGTACCTGTTTGGACAAGAAGGGACCTTATTCCTAACTGTAAGCATGTTTAGTCAAGAAGGCATCTGTGCCCATTTTAAGAAACCTTTAAAGAAACCTTCAAATGCCCACTGCCCTTTTCAACATGTCTAGTAAGCAGCTACAGGATTGCTATGCAAAGTTAATTTGACTGACAGAAGACAAGACTGTACTGCCATTTGCATGTCAATGTACTTGCAGTAATTGGTACTGTGGCATGTTGCATCCTCTACAACATTGGCAAAGAAAAAGGAGATAGCTTTTAATGGGACTCAGCTCATGACCCTGCTGGCTTGCAGAACCTCCCCAGGCAATCACAAAATGCACCCGTCATCCCTGCAGCTAAATCGAGATGAGAAAGACAAATAAGGGTGACCTTGTGTATCCACAGTTGCATTGCATGAAAATACATATGAGGAACTGGGATACCATGGGAAGGATAGCAATCAATTTGTTTGCTGTGTTTTTATACAATTATAAAAGAATATGAGACTTCTATAGGAGGCTTTGGATGCAAATCTCCTGTCTCTTTCACTTTTCCCAAAATCTCATATGACCACAGTGACTACAACCCAAATTCTCAAGCATCATCTGCCAGGAGTGGGTATAAAGTGGGTGAATCTTACCAGGATACTGTACTAACATGAAGTTTGCTGACAACAAAACAGCATTCCCTGACTCCTCAATCCCATCCCACTCTTGCAATGCGTCCCTCAGAAGGCCATGTACGACAATGATCAACCAAGGAACTTTTTCCATTCTCTATAGCCAATGGGACTTACAGAATACAGGCTTTTAAAGACTACGCTACTGTGCTTGTACCAACCTAACAAGACTTTGGTATGACAGAGGTATAAACTGGGAGCTATATGTGTGAAGACAGGGACTCATGCTTTCTATTCCTGTAATCTCAGCTTTGAGTAATTGCTTTTAGCAGTGATCCATTTACTCACCGTTAGAATAACTCACTAGTAGTGTTTAATATTTCTCACACTTTAAATCCATCTGGGATAACATGTTTTAGGGGAAGGGTAATGGAGGAAAGGTGCAGGGGAAATATTAAGGCTTCTACTACTGGTATCCTTCATTACAATAATTGCCTTATCAACCCAGTACATCCCCACAAACCCTCTCCCCTTTGTGCTGTAACTACCTCTGGCCCCTCAGCAATAACAAAGTTGGCATTAGCCTCTTACCCATATGTAGCCGAGTCCAATGCCACTTCCTCTCGACTCCATTCCTCAGGCTCATCTCCAAACAGTTCCTTGGGCATCCTGGGATCCATAGTCCATCTGTCCACATAGTCTGTTCCAGATCCATGTCCTGCTCACAGCATATGGAATTATTATTAAATGAATATGGACCGAGATTAAAGAGGTGAGAGACCAGGAGTGAGACTCCTGCAAAGGCACTGCTGTTAGAGAGTTAGCATAATTCAGTGAAGAAGGCACTGAATAGGGACTTGGATTCTCTTGTCAACTGTCACACATTGCTGTGTGACTTTGGGCAACTCACTTTCCCTCTTTGGGCACGTCTTGTTTATTCAGACCAGTGGTGCTGAACCTTTTGGCCCTGCAGGCTGGATAAGCTGTGCCAAGTCAGTCTGCAGGCCGGATCTGGTCCATGGTCCTGATCTTACCACGCAGGGCTGGCTTGGTCGAGGCCTGATCCCATCATCTGGGGCTTGGTAATGTGCAGGTGGGGGGGAGGTAGCAGTGTTAATTACTGCTGCTCCCCCACTACCAACTTTCTGGACCCATGGGGAGCCCCACTGACCAGATGGCATGGCTCTGTAAGATGGATGTGGCACATGGACTGGTGATTGAGCACCTTTAATTTAGCCTAATTTTGTTGACAGCAAGCTGTCTTAGACTTTCAGATGCATCTAGCAACAGCGGAGTGGATTCTCCTTTTTCTCTTGAATCCCCCCTGCAGGTCCTGAACTCACATTGTTATCCTTTCTCTCATTCACTGTCTGTGTTAAGCGGCTTCTAGTCCTTTGGGCTGCGGTGAAAAACAAGCGATCACCTCGAGAGCCTGCTGCCGAGCGTCAGCGGTTCTCAACCTTTTGCACCTTACGCCCCACCACCCATTTTGTCAAAAAACCCTGGTCCCACCACGATAAAAACAAAACTCCTTTCCCCAAGAAGTGTTTTTTTACATTTACGTGCATTGTAGGACCATATTAATCATGAATGGAAATGTTCAAATGAGCTGAAGTCCCACCGACAACCTTCGCATCCCACTGATTGAGAAACACTGCCCTAGAGCTGCACGGACCAAAGGCCGTGGTCACCAGCAACGCCTTGAATGATCTCCACGGCGGCTCGTTGAACGATCACGGGTGGGTCTCGAGGTGATGCACAGCCCCATTTGCAGAAACTGAAGGTCTTTCCAGTGGGGAGAGCAAGCTGCAGGCCTGCTTTTTCCTCTGCTTTCCCTTCTCCCTTCTGGTATTTTACTGCGGGACGAGATCCTGCTCTTGTTCCTAGCTATGGACGTATTCACCGACACAGCATCATAACGAAACGGGCCCGTGTGTACTTGACACAGATGACTTTCTGCACGAGGCCGAGCGACACCCAGCTCTTCCCGTCGGCGCCAGCTCCGCCTTCCCCGGCTCCGAGCGGCCTTCGCTACTGCCCGCGGGGCGGGGCGGGGCGGGGCGGCAGCGGAACGCAGGAGCCGGGCGCGGTTGCA
>NW_005842554.1:0-10231 GCF_000455745.1 Alligator sinensis
CACTAAAGGCATCATTATCCACAAACCCAATAATGATGAATTTGGGCAGTGCCCCAGAAACAGATTCTCCTGGTTGCTGACTCAGGTGCCAGCACGAATGCTAAACACTTTCCTACCCACGCTTAGCATTCGCCATAAGCAAGGCCTCCTCATGGCCCAGTCAGACGCCTATGGCTGCCTTCACTTTTTTCACAAAAAGTGAGGCGGATGTGATTTTTAGTTTACATTGGCCAGCCACTGCGGCGCTCATCAAGCAGAAGGCATCTTTGTTGTGTGTAAGTTTAATTTTCACGTCCACACCATTCAACAACAGTTTTTCTTGAAAAAACAAGTTGCTATGGAGATGACCAAGCAGCTCTATCTTTTTTGCTCTGGTCTGTCAGGTTTGCCTGTCTCAGAAACCTGGGATTATTGCCATCCCATGCAACCGTTTCATGATGTTCGGGGGTATCTTTGTAAAACAGGCTGGCAGAAAATTGGGTGGCGAGGGTGTCATCGCTGTAGTTGAGAACCGATGCGATAAAGGCTCAATAAGGGTAACAGTTGTTGCTCTGGCTTATGAGATGACCTCCCAGAGTGACATCCAGCTGACTGAAAACGGAGGCCAGCGGGTAATTCACCAGACCCACCGCTGCCCCGGCATCAAGATCAATTCCATCACCTTTTACAATCTTGCAGCAAAGGTACAGTAGCGTATTGTTCAAATCCATGCAATCTTCGCCATTCCCAGCTATGAAAAAGTTAAGGGGGCTGGACTTGGTAATAGCCTAGAGTGGGGAATCTCAACATACAGGCTTTTCTCAATGCAGGTCTGTGTAGCGGCTATTTGTAACACATCCAGTTTGGATTTGGCTCATTCTTCAGACCCTCAGTGAACAAAGGCCATGGCGGTTAAAATATATTTGTTTCCTCCAGGAGAGCACCTCTTCTTTTTCCCAGGCTGCTTCTTGGTTTTTTGTGTATGGCTGCCCCGTCAACTTAACCTCTACTTTTCAAGGGGTTGAGGAGGTCCTGTATGTCCGGAGTGTGGTGCTTCTCTCTTTCTTTTAAGGCTCTTTCTTTGAATATACACAAGGCTGGACCCCTCCTGCTTTGCTGGCTTGACTACCTTATCCAGGACAGTTCGGGAGATGTGACTGATCACGTCTTTGGCTATGTTTTGCGTTTTTAGCATGGGGCTTATTAATCTCCAGACCCGTTCTTGAAAGCGGAATGGCTTTTCTAAAGAGACTGCGGAATATGCCTCCCACGCCAGCCCCGTACATCACGGGCACCCCCTGATATCTGGGAAGACCATACCTGGCCTGGGCTTTATAATAATTTCTGCACAAGTTAGGGTCCCCATAGTTTTTTACCATCACCATCGTGCTTTCACTTATTTTAGAATCTCAAAGTCTTCCGGGGGCATAGGTGAAGCTTAATGATCACCTTACCAAAGCGAAGTGAGACGTGTTTGTTCTGATCCATCTTTATTTCAATGCTGATTGTGTCGATGTGGTGCTGACTAATGGGGACATAATGTGGGTTGTCATATGTGATGGTGACAAACTCGTTGTTGCTCCCATGGACAGGGACGCAGCGTAGTGAAAGAACCGAAAAATCTCCGACAAGCTGATGTTCCACAATGTCTGTGTAGACATACAGCAAATTGAACCCACTGATAATATCAGCTGGGAAGGGTGTTTTGGTAGCATTCCCATAATATAGGCTAGCTCACCACAAATATAAAAAGCATAAGAGTTATCTTTGGTCTCAAGTCTCACTTTTCCAATCACTTGATCACAGTGCATAACTAATTTGGGTGGAGTAGGGTGGATGTTAAGTGCATCATTCATAAGATCCAGCAACTCTGTGATGGTTGTATAAGACCCCCGATGCAGGAGGTACTCCCATCTTTTAGTCCCAGAAATGATTTTGAAAGGGGTGTTTTCGTTGATGTTGTTCCAGCTGTGCAGGTATAGTATTTCTGCTAACCCTATCTCCCAGTTCCCCAGCAGATCCAGAGGTTTAACCAGCTGTATGGTAAAGTTTGAGCTGGTGTTCTGTGGAAAAATCCTGGCACAAGGGTTGCTGGGCAAAGTGATGTAAAAGCTGCCATCACACATCTTGGCCTTCTGACTGAGGTACCCCTATATGTTACAAACTTGGGAGGCTTCCACCCAGGTGTTAAATTTAGCCAGCCACCCCAACCATTTCACCAACAACCGCTTCTTTCTTCCCTTTCCTTTCATTGCTAGAACTTTTTCAACCGTGTAAACTCTGTCCTGTTTGGGGTTCACTTGTTGTAGTTCTGCAGGGTAAAAAGAACCCTCTATAGGTTCATCTTCGTAATCTTTTAGGTGGTATACAGGCATCTGTATGCATCTAAGGACTTCATCCACCATAAAAATCTCATTGGTGAATGTTTGTTGCACTACTGGGAGTAACAAGGAATAATGGCCATAAATTGACGGAGAGTAGATTCAGGCTATCAGGAGGAGCTACTTCACAGTCAGGGCAGCTAGGATCTGGAACCAACTTCCAAGGGAAGTGGTGCTCACTCCTCCCCTGGGGGTCTTTAAAAGGAGGCTAGATAATCACCTTGCCGGGGTCATTTGACCCCAGCATTCTTCCCGCTCATGGCAGGAGGTTGGACTTAATGATCTGCTCAGGTCCCTTCCAACCCATGAAACTATGAAAACTTTTTCAAACCTCTCTTTGTCCTAGACACCCTCATGTGGTCTCCATTTCTGAACATGGGTGCTGCTGCTTTTATTTTGAAATAGTCCCCGTACACAGTTTTCCATACCCATGGAGAGTTTGAGAAGTTCACATCAATAGGCCTGGTGCAGATAGTTCCATGAAAACTGTGGTTGTAGCTCTTTATAAACTCTGGTAACACATCAATGTAGCAAAAGGTGTTGTGGGCTGTAAAATACCTCCACATCTTTGATTTTAATGTTCTGTTCTACCACCACTGCTTTCACTTCACTATTCATCACAAAATGGTGAATATTATGCTGTTTTAACAGTTTGCTTAAAGACTTATTTAAAAATTATTTCCCCCGATCAGTCTGTAATTTTTGAGGTACGTGGCCCTCTGTAAAAACGGTTCTAAAGGACCAAGCTATTTCACCACCTGACTTGTCTTTTAGACCCATGGCCCAGGCATACTTTGATAATATGTCTATCACTGTTAAGATGAACTTACCCCCACGATTGTGCTTGGAAATCTGCTGCAACAACCAAATCTGCCTGCCATTGCGAATCAGTATCTGAAACAACAGTCTCGTTTCCTTTAAAACATCTTCTTGCCGGTTTGTGTAGCATGTAAAAGTCCTGATCTGAAAGCCAGGCAGCCTCCCTGCTTCTGTTCAGAACCTTATTCTCCCTTTTGGCGGCTTCAAAAAGCATGTTCACCCTGCCAAAACTCCCAGCTTCACCAGGAGAGTAATAAACTTCCTTTAACACAGCCTCCTGTGCAGACATGTCTGGTAACTGCTGTGCCCCACCCCGCCCCACCACCTGTGTGGTACATTCAAATGCTTGAGGACAAATTTAAAGCATGGTAAAACAAGGTTTATTAAGCAGGTAAGAAATACACATTAACAGAGGTCTTCAGCCTCATCTTGAACAGTTATTCAAAACCAGGTCATGCAAGAAACCTTCTTCTAAACAGGGTTGGGATACTTTTTTATTTGAAAATAGTCCCCCAGTATTCCCCTGCTCGGTGACCTCCATGGCCTTGTAGCCCTGCTCGGTAACCTCCATAGGCTCAAAGCCTGGGTTAGTGGTCATTGTCTTTGGACAAAAATGTTGCTTTAGTCTTTGGTCTTGAACTGCTCTCTTTTGGACACGAACAAAAACAGTTCTCGCAAAAGACCTTTACTTTTGGCAGGGTGCCAATGTACAGGTTTTGAAAGCTCTCTATGAAGGCGTTGTCTACCTGCAAAAACATTTTTATTAACATAGGCCCAGACAGTTACATGAAAAGCACCCCACAAAAATCATCTAAATTAGTTACCTCAGCAGAGTCCCTTGAGACAGAGTTGCCCACGCTCTCCATAGGCAGGTCTGATATGGACTCTCGAGTTCTGTCATGGTCCCTGGTCTTGTTTCGGTAGACTTGGCATCCATCTCACACTCCTGAATCTCTTCCATGTCTACCCCTGCTTGCCTTAGCACGGTCTCAGACAAACAGAGGGCTCGCTTGGGAAAGCAGGTAGACCTGGTGGTCTTGCAGCCTAAGCCCCGACCCCTCTTCTTGCTCCAGTTGGTTCAGCGTCATTCTTGGGGAGGTTTGAGGTCTCTGAAATCCCTGCCAATTGGTCAGAGGTGGTGGAGCAGGTTGTTAGAGGGGTCACATCCCCCCACTGGTTCCGCCCACCTGTCACATTTGCATTGAAGGGTGGTAGGCCTATATACTACTCTCACCAACTGGGTGGGGGTCCATCTTGACTCCTAATGCTGCTTCAGGAACTCCTGCTTTCTCTGGAACTCTTACTGTTGGTCCTGCTGCTCCCTCTGGAGCTGTTGCTGCTGGAGTTGGAGCTGCTGAAACACCTGCTGTTGTTGCTGCTGCAGCCCCTCTAGCCATTTTAGCAAGGCTCCTGTCTCCATTGCTGGAGTTAAACTTAGAATGCCCTTGTTCTCCACCATGTGTAGCAGGTTGTTACTTTTTCAGCCAGGCCCAGGAGCCAGCCTTCCACCTTTCCTATCTTAAACTAAACAGAATAAACAAAACATCTTCCAGGGTCAGCCAATCATCCCTATCAGCTGATTTAGCACTCCTACTGCTGGGCTCCAGCCCCTGAGTCATAAACCTTGTTACAGGCACCTTCAAGGAAATAACAAGGTTATGAAAAAAAATAAGATGGTACTCTTGGGGGATTTTAATTTCCTGGATATCCGCTGGAAGAATGGTGCTGCAAACTCTAAATGTCCACCATGATCCTAACATGTAAAGTACAGGTTTTTGATCTACAAACTCAGGCTATGACCAGGGAATCATCTCTTTTAGATGTTGCTTTGATCAATAAGGAGAAATTGCTTGAGAAGATGAAGGTGACTGGAAACTTGAGATGAAGCAATCATGATATGATAGAAATCATGATTCTAAGAAAGGGAATATATGCAGTTAACAAATAAAGATACTGGATTAAGAAGGGGCAGATTTCAGTCAACTGGTACACAGACTGAACAGAGGTGTCAAAGATAGTGTGCAGTCTGGATCTGCCCTGCAGAGTCCTATGATCTGGCCTGTGATAATCCCATGGGTATTGCACTGCGGCATGCAGTGTACATCAGATTGGGGTGGATCTGGCACATGGGTCCAGTTTACTACATACTCTGCACACAGTACACAGGGCTGGTTTGGTGCATGCACTGTATGTGATGTACAGGCCAGTCTGGGGCATGTGGGCTGCCAAGCCAGCTGGCCTCTGCATGCAGGTTCTGCTCCCTGAAGAGCTCCTCAGCCAGTCCTCCAATTAAAAAACACAATGTTTGAGCAGCAAACAAATGAACATAAGAACAAACCGAACCAAACCTTTCTGTTCTGTGTGGGGTCCTAGGAAGGGAACCTTTTAGCTCTGGCCCCAGAATAGTATCTTGGCCCTTCTTGGTAGCAAACTTGTTTAGCTCATAGCTTGCCTTCTGCTCACAACTGTTCCCTCACACATTGCTTCTCTTCTGCTCCTAGGGAGACATTTCTTCATTATCTAACACCCCATAGCTAAGCTTTCTCAACACGGTTGAGTGTTCCTTCTTAAAGGTAGAGGCCACCCTGTTACAGGCTCCTGCATTAGACAGGCCTTGTGCTACTCATCTGACCCATAGATCATGATGAGTTTGATATCCCTGGGTTCAGAATAAAAGAGTTTAGGAGAACATGCAGTTTCTAAAGGACATAGCACAGGAAGCTTGACAAAAGGCTATTCCAACATGGGGGAAACGTAAGAAGAACAGAAGAAGACTGATGTGGCTACGGAAGGAGTTTCTCAAATGCCTCAAAATATATATATAAAAAAAGTATATAGGCAATGGAAGGAAGCCACTAAGGAAGCATACCAAGAAGTAACAAGAACTTTCAGGGACAAAATCAGGAAAACAAAGTTAAAAAATGAGCTGCACTTTGTGAGGGAAGTTAAAGACAACCAAGAAAAGGGACTCTATAAATGCACTGTATAGAAAAGAAAGACAAAGAAAGCTTAAAAGGCAGGGTGAATGGGTCCACTGCTTAAAAGCCAGAATAAACTGTTAACAGAAGATGCAAAGAAGGCAGAGCTGCTCAGCCTCAGTCTTTGTTTCAGTCTTCTCAAGAATAAGATCTGTGACCAGGCAGCTAACAAAAATAATGTAGACTGAAAAAAGGAGAGGCTGAGGGTTGTGATAACTACACAGAGCATCTGAGAACTTATGAATGAATTGAAGTCAGAGGAGCCTTATGAAATACACCCCAGAGTGCTGAAGGAACTGGCAGTCAGGATTTCAGCCATTGGCAATATCTACAAAGTCACGGGAGAATGGACTTTTAGTTCCAGACTGAAAAAGAGCTAGCACTGCGCAAATCTTCAAAAAGGGAAAATGAAGATTTTAAGTGTAATGTGTCCTGGGATTTGTCTAGGTAGAGGAGCAGGTGAATGAACCTTGGATGTTATAATCCATGTTATTCTGTCCAGTGACGGTATGGTCTTTGTTGATGAGAGAGAACAGTTGGCATTTGGATCCACTGCAAGGCATGGTACCTCAGTGAGAATAGGAATTATGTGGCCTGTTCCTGGAGAGACACCATGTAAAGTTGGGGGACTGTCTGTAAACCAGGAAATGGTTTTCCCCTTGGCTACCTTGAGATGGTCATCATTTTCCAGGAGGGGTTGGAGATCATTAATGATGTGTCCCAAGTGTTCAAACTGAGAGATGTAAGTGACAACCAGAGGGGTTCTGTTGTCCTTGTCACAGGTTGTATATTATAGCAGGTTGGACCATGGCATAAGCTGATTTGAGTGGCTATGGTTTTAGGATCATATTGTAAGTGTAGGAATGCCTGCTTCAGATCCTGATGGTATATATCTCAGTCAGTGGGATCAGAGGAGCTACAGCTGTAATGTAGAGCTTGGCTGTAAATGATAGATCTAGTAGTGTTGTTGGCTACAAATGTCCAACTCGGGATCCTTAAAATTCTGGTTTATTAGGCGGATTGAAACACTGTAAAGAAGTTAAATCATAAACCTTGGGGATGGTCCCCCCCACACATGCACACCCACACAGTAGCAAGCTATAAGAGTCAGGTATACCTATCCCACAGGTGCTGGAATCTGCCGTTGAGGCTTCTTTCAGCGTGGTGTTATCTTCCAGAAGGGGGTCGCTGGCTGGTCCTTCTGTCTGGACAGGTCGGGTGCTGGTCAAGTTGGAGATCAAGAGGGCGCCGCTGAGGGTCACTTTTCATTGCTTTTTATCTGTCCTTGGCAGACTTTGGTGACTCCCCAGTTTTCAGGTTTGCCCAATCCAGGGGTCTTTGACCCTCGTGGGACTTCCCCCTCGGTGGCTACTGGATGGCATCTGTCAGCCCCAGGGGTCATCCACATGTACGTGCAGGTTTGGGAGTCCGTTGATGAATTTAGAATAGGTTCTTCCATTGGTTGATCTGTGGTTTCCCTAGGTGTTAATTGCTGTTTGCTACTGTGTTACACATTCAATCACTGATTCACTGCTCTTTCAGGGGCCCGCCTGATACAGGGAAGCAGCAGTTTGACTCCTGCCCTTGTTAACATTGTTGCTAAACACATTTATAGTTGAAAGTTGAAAGGTGAGGAGTATAAAATATAAGCTACAAAAGTAATGCCATGGCACACAAATAGATAAAAATACCAAAATACACGGGGAGATACAAAATGCACACATACAAATTTTAAACACAATTCCTTATCTTAAAGTGAAAGAAAGAGGAAGGAAGAAAAGGTAGAAGAGGAAAAACATATTCAAAGAGGGGAGAGCAAATGCAGGCAAGAGGAAAAGGGGGCTTTCTGCTACAATGTGATTAGGATGAATGCTGGTCGCATGGTGGTAGCTGTAGCAGCCAGTTGGTTTCTGATACAATGCGGTAGTGATGGGGCCATTGCAAACTTTCATTACAATGTCTAAGAAATGAATTTGCAGATTGGAATGGTCCAGATTCAGTGTGATGGAAGGGAGAAAGTTATTAAAGTTCTAGAGAAATTCCACTAGGAAGTTCTTCTCATGTGTCTATATGATGAAGATGTTAGTCACATAGCGTAAGTAGATTAGAGGGATGAAAGGGCATCTGTGGAGGAAGTGGACTTCAAGGTCTGTCACAAATATATTGGCATATTGGGGAGCCATACATGTGCACATGGCAGTGCCATTTGTTTGTAGGTATAGGAAGTCCCCAAGGCTGAAATAGTTATTTATGAGGTCTGTAGCAGGATGGGCCCCAAAGGCAGCTTTGATACCCCCAGGGGTCACCTCAATCCTGCCTGCTTGCCTACTGTGGCCTCTCAGGGTCTCACCCTGATGACTCACTTGCCATGCCTTGATCGTAAAAATAAAGAGGGGAGGCTGCCCTCAGAGGCCAACAACCTTTGGGTGCTCTTCCTAGTTCTGCTCCTCCTCAAGCTCAACTTGGCCTGCTTGATTTAGGGCTCCAACCCTGCTGCACAGGCTCTCTGTCTTGGGGTCCGATATTGCTGCCCCAATTGCTTTAAGGGCTAGAATTGTGGCTCCTTCCATCCCTATGCCTCACAGATATTATTTAAGATCAGTTTGGAGGGGCCCCTGGCCTCATTGTAGCACTTGGCCCCTCAGGCCTCAAAACTTTGTCTGGGCTTCAGCCTTCCTAGCTTTGGCCCTTTTATTCAGGCTGCACCTTTCAGCCTAGGTCCACTGCCCTAGACCTTAGCTCCTAGCTCTGTCATCCTCCAATCCCTGGCTCCATCTCATATGCAATCCTTGGGGTCCCTGACCCAGGCAAGGTTACTCACACTCTGTGAAAGCCCTGGGGATCCCCAACCCAGGCAAGGCTGCTCTCCCCATTCCAGCCCCCTGGAATCCACGATTCTTACAGGGACTTATGCTGGGTTCCCTCAGATGCCCCTTGGGCCTCTGTACCACCCCTATAACCAGAACCCAGTCCTCTGCCAGCTAGTGCTCACACAGAAACCCCTCTTGGGTCTCCTGCATCCAGCAAAGTTTTACCCTTTAGCTCCTGGCTCTTTACAGCTTCCCTAGGTATCTGAGTTGCCTAAACTTCCCCACTCTTGCAGCCCAGGCTATCGGTTCTGCTCTCAGCAGACGTTAGGGTCAAATTGAGCTCTCTGGTTGAGGGTCCAGACTTTTAGTAGTCTGGGGCTCAACCTTTTTCAATCACATAGCTTTCTTCTTGCCTAGGGGTTTCCAATTAGCTCAGTACTCAGCCTGCCCTCAGGTGCTGCAGCTTAAACTACTGAGCTTCAACCGATGTCCTTTCTCCTGTTGCACTTTAACTCCTCCTCGTTTTCCTTTGCTGCTTGTTACTCTGCATCTGGCCCCTGCTCAGCTGTCTACTTCATTGCAGCTTTCTAAGACTGCCTTCCTATCCCTCAAGTAGCAGGGGTTAGGGGTCCCTTCTACAGAGCAAAGTGGGAAAGCAGTGTTTTTGTTGGAGATAATATTCTTTATGGCTTGTAATTCATCCTCATGAAGGATGTTGATGTACAGAGATGTGATATCTACAGTAGCAAACATGGTGGTTGCTGGAAGCTTTTCAGTGCAGCTTTGTTTCTTTAGGAAATCTGTTGTGCCTTTCAAATAACTGGTAGCTCCAGTGGCAAATGGGAATAGGATAGAGTCAACATAGCAAGAAACTCCTCCTGTGATGGTGCCAGTGCCAGAGACAATGAGGCATCCTGGGTTGCCAGGTTAGTGAATCTTGGGTAATAAGTAAAAGTTGCCTATCCTGGGTTCCCAGGAGGTTGCATAGTTCCCTCTAGTATTGTGCCATACGATCCTTGGTCAGGAATTTATAAAACTCTGCATTGGAAATTTGAATGTAGGCTTCTTGAATGCCTGTTTTGACCATGACAACAGTGGCACCCTCTCTTATCAGCCTGTTGCATGATATCAGAGTTGTTTTAAGGGCTGAATATGGCTTGCTCTTCTCCATGACTGAGGTTATAGATTCATAGATTCACAGATGTTAGGGTCGGAAGGGACCTCAATAGATCATCGAGTCCGACCCCCTGCATAGGCAGGAAAG
>NW_005842554.1:10460-11941 GCF_000455745.1 Alligator sinensis
GATGAACTTATAGGCAGCCACAAGGTAGCCTCTCAACCTTCTCTTGCGGAGGCTGAAAAGGTCCAGGTTCTTTAGTCTCTCCTCATAGGGCTTGGCCTCCAGGCCCTTAACCATACAAGTGGCCCTTCTCTGGACCCTCTTCAGGTTATCCGCATCCCTCTTGAAGTGCGGTGCCCAGAATTGGACTCAGTACTCCAACTGCGGTCTGACCAGCGCCCGATAGAGGGGAAGTATCACCTCTTTGGATCTATTTGTCATGCATCTGCTGATGCACGACAAAGTGCCATTAGCTTTTCTGATGGCTTCGTCACACTGCCGACTCATGTTCATCTTGGAGTCCACTAGGACTCCAAGATCCCTTTCCACTTCCATGTCACCCAGCAGGTCATTCCCTAGGCTGTAGGTGTGCTGGACATTTTTCCTCCCTAGGTTAATGGAAGCACTGTTGTTTTTTAGCAATCGCAGAGGAGGTGGAAACAGTTTATGTGAAGGTCCGGAGTGGGGCTGCAGCCCTCAGAGTCCAGGAACTGTCCTTCTTTGTGCTTTATGTAGGGATCAGGTTTGTGGTAGGTTGATCATTGCATGGCTCCTTGCCATGGAAATATTCCTTCAGTCTTAGACTGCAGAAAAAAATCCTCAAGGTCTCCACGCAGCTGCACCTTATTGAGTTGTGTAGTGGGGCTTAGGGAAATAGATAATACAGACATCTCAGCCTGGCTGAAAGTGTGGTTGGTTAGGCTTATGATGTTGGCAAAGACCTGGCACAGTCATCACATTTGTATGTTGGAGACAGAGCTAAGGGAGCAGGGGAGAGTCCCAGACTGCTAGGGCTGGTGTGATCAAAGAAAACAGAGGGCTACATATACATTTCAAAGCAGAACCTGTAAGAGGTGAGAGATTTGAATACACTAAGGCAGGGATTTTCAACCTTTCTTGGTCAGTGGTCCCCTGGCAGCCAATCAACGAGCTGGGGGGGTGGGTCCCCCGGGGGCCGGTCAATACGTGAAACTGGCAATGCTGCTGGCTTCTCCGCGCCACGGCCGTGCACCCCCTGAGTCCTTCCGAAGTACCCCCAGAGGTATGCGTACCCCCGCTTGACACCCCTGCACTAAGGCTAGGGACAGACATTACACACAAACCAGTTTATGTGATCATAAACTGGTTTAACCCTGTAACAGAACAGACATTCAGAGCACATAAACCAGTTTCAAAATGGTTGAAACCGATTTGAAATAAACCTGCTTGAATGTAGTATGAGACTTAACTGATTTGGCTCAAAACAGTTTATGCAATGTCTGTCCCAGACCCCTTGCTGGTTTAGGTTAAAGCAGGGGTGTCCAACCTTTTTGAAGTGGGGCCAGATCACACACTTTTTATCACCCAGTGGGCTGGTGAGCCATATTCAAAGACGTCACAGGAAGTGGTATCATATCAGGAAGTGATGTCACGTGACCTTTGACACCAATGAAGTTGCAGGGGTT
>NW_005842554.1:12795-22336 GCF_000455745.1 Alligator sinensis
CCCCTCTGCGCCCCAGCCAGAGCAGGGACAGGCAGGGCGGGGGTCTGGCCAGGGAGGGGATTCATTCCTCCCTCTTTATCTCACCGGCAGGGACCCGAGCGGGGTCTGCTGGGCGCTCCCCCCTCACTGCTGCAGCAGCGCACCATGGCCCCTGAGGCAGAGCGGGGCAGGGAGAAGAGTTAGTCTCCCCTCTACCCCACTGGCAACTGGGTCTGCCCACCCTCGCCACCATGCTCCCTGCCCTGTTCGCCCCCAGGGACCCTGCCTGGCCACGCCCACTCCCAGCTTCTGCAGGGGAGGGGGCAGGGCGCTTGTTGGGGGCAGCAGCCCCTCTCATCGTGTGGGGGAGCGCGAGCCCCTTCCTGATGGGGGCTTTGCGCTGCGCTGCGGGGCCGGCAGAGCTGCGGCAGGCTGTGCGTGACAGCACCGGGGTCTCCAGCGGGCCAGAGCCCTGCAAGCCCCCGCAGCGCTGCCGCGCTCCTCAGAGCGGCCCCTGCCGGGAAGGAGCTCATGCTCCGGTAAGCAGTGACGGGCGGCTGCCTGTCATGGCCACTCACTGCTCGCCGCTCCAGCTGCCGGGTGGGGGCGGGGCCCGGCTCCCGCAGCTGGATCTGTGCTCGGGGCAAGAGGGGGACTTATTCAGCCGCTGGCCCTGAGCACAGGCTGAGCGGCGGCTGCAGTGCCAGTGGTTGAATAAGCCCCTTCCTGCTGGGAGGGGGCTTGCCCAAGCACAGACTGAGCCATGGGGGCCAGGCCCTGCCCCCACCCAGCAGCTGGAGCGGCAACGTCACAGTTTACCAGAGCATGAGCCCCTTCCCAGGCGGGGTCCACTCTGTGGGGCTGGCAAAGCTGCTGCAGAGCGTGGCAGCGCTGGGGGGGGCTTGCAGGGCTCTGGCCTGCTCGGGATCCTGGTGCTGCCGCACACAGCCTGCTGCAGCTCTACCAGCCCTGCGTCACAGTGACCCCGCTGGGAAGGGGCTTGTGCTCCCCCACATTATGACAGGGGCTGCTGCCCCCAACAAGGGCCCTGACCCCTCGTGCTGTAGCTGCGGGAGGGGGCACAGTCAGATGCTGGCCGGCAGGGCCCCTTGGGGTGGGGCGGTAGGGACAGGGGTTATTCCTCCTCTGTCCAGCAGAGGAGACACCAGGTGGCCTGTTCCCAGGCAGGGGGCATGGTGGCAAGGGCAGGCAGGCCCAGGTGCCAGTGGGGGTAGAGGGGAGCCTAACTCCTCCCTGCCCCGCTCTGCCTCAGGGGCCATGGTGCCCTGCTGCTGCAGCAGCGAGAGGGGAGTGCCTGGCAGACCCAGCTCAGGTCCCTGCCAGTGGGACAGAGAGGGAGGACCCCTCTCTGGCCCGTTCAGCAAGGACTGGCCATACCCCCCCCCCCCCCCCCCCCCCCCCCCCCCCCCAGTGTGCTCTAGCACCCCATGGCTCCTGGCCTGAGCAACTGCAGGCATGTGCCCGCATTCCTTCAGTCTAGAGTCCTGGTACCAATTGGTTCAGCCTAGGCAGGTTAGACTAACCTGCAAAGGTTGAATCAGTTCAGGCTGTGGCTTTTTGATTGTCTGTCCCTAGCCTAAATGTATGAGAGATGTGCTGTATGTCAGTGGCATGCTACATGTGACTATGGTCAAGGCACCCAAGGGAGAGAAGGGGTACAGATTTGCCTATAAAACCCAAGCAGAGATGAGGCCTGTGGATTTCCCAGAAAGACTTTCTGAATCCCTGGCTATAAAGCTTTCTGTTGTCTTTTTGGTTTATTGTATTGCATTTTAAATTAGACTATGTATTGTCACACTGTTTTACTGGGCTATGTCTTATCTTAGGTGAAGTCTAATATTAAATCTGGTAAAAATGACATTACTGTGGATTGTAGTTTCTGGAAACTGGAGTTCATAGTATATGCAAGGAAATATGGCAAGAATAGTTTCTCCTGCTTACAGGGCAAATGTGTAAGAAAAGTCTCAAGCGATCCACAGGAAACAGAACAGTGAGCAAGGATGGCTCCCTAGCTGCTGTCACTCAGTTATTTACTACATGAAAAGATCTTTTTTTCTTTCATTCTACCTTAAAAAAAAAGCCAGGGCTCATATGTTATTCTTACATTTTATGGGAGAAAATATAGTATTTGAAAACAGTCATATCCCCCCACCTTAGTTTCACCAAACTAAATATACCTAATTCTCTCAACCCTTCCTCAGCTTGCATCCAAACTCTTTATCATCTTCGTTGCTTATTTTTGGATCCTTTCCAGTTTCTCCAAATTCTTCTTAAATTGTAAAGCCCAGAACAGAACACAGTATATTATCTAGGCCAGGTACATACATTACTCTTTTACCAGTATAAGTGATTGGACACTGGTCTATATCCATAACAGAACAGAAGTTTGGCCCACAGACTGGTTTAAAAGTGGTGGAACCCAGTCTAAGGTCTGACACCCCCCATCATCACTGCCACTGCCACCAAAAGGCAAATGTGTGTTCTGTTCACTACCAATCTAAACTATGCTGCTGACAGAAAACTGCATAACTTAGATTGGTTCCGCTTCAGGCTTTTTGAATGTTTGTACCTAACCCTAAGAACTAACAAGTACTGGGTAGAGGGTTACTGCTACCTCCTGTTTCTTACTGTACTATTTTGGGCTTCTGTTAGTGCAGCCTAAAATTGCAATTGCTTTTTTGGAAACTGTATCATATTGCTGGCTTATGTTGAATCTGAGATCTACCAAAATGTCCAAAACCATTCTCAGCCACACTACTGCCTAACTAGAAATCTCTTATCTTGAACTTGTACGCTTATTTTATGTAGGGAAGATTAAACACCTTACTTTTTGTCTTTGTTGAACTTGATTGAGTCATCTTCTGTTCATTCTCCAGCCTATCAAGAGTCTTTAGAATTTTATCTATTCCTTCAAAGTGTTGAAAAGCCTTTCCAGCTTTGTCATCCACAAACTTGATCAGGGAAGTTCTCTACTCTTACATTGAAATCATTAATAACAATGTTAAATAACACCAGACCCAGAATACACCCCTGTGGAACCGGACTTGAAACCTCCTACTATTCTGACATTGATACATTTATAATTACTCTTTGTTTGTAATCATAGGCAAGAAGCAATCAGCAAATCATCTAATTCTAGTCTGACCACTTATTGTAGGCTATGTCATAGCTGCCTCTAACAGTAGGAGAGTCAACTCGGTGGTCCAGTCTAATCTTCTGTGTTCCAATGTAATTCAATACTTTGGGATTCTTCAGGATGAAAGGTACTGAGCATAGGTGGGTATTAATAAGATTACCCCTTGCTTTTAATTTTGTAGCAGGAGGTTTAGAAATCAGCATTTTATTCATATGCATGATTTTTTCTTACATTCCATATAAAAACACCTTAACTTCTCTTCTTAGTTTGTGAATCTGCTGGCTACATCTGTGGTTTTTCAGCCGACTCTGTCTACAGATTTCCATATAGCATGAACTGAAATAGACTTATTCAGACAATGGAGACTGGATCAAGTTCCCACTTGCTAATGTTTTAATGGACTGCTCTGTTTCCACATTAAAGCACTTGGTTTGTATGTGCACTATTGTATGTGCTGTAAACCTGCCTGTCTTGCCCTCTAGTGGCTGTTATGAAAATAGTTTAATATTAATCCAGACAGTTGACATCTCCCCTGAGATGAGTCTGGAGCAGAAGGCTTGGAGTGTGATTTCATTTTTCAGTAATGTTAGACAAATGTAAATCAGTGGCAGTGTCATAAGAAATGCTATCAGGCAGGCAAACAAACAGGAAACTCCCCCAAAACAGAGTGAAAAAATGGAATCCTATTGGATATACATAGAAGTAACAATTGTATTGATATCAAAAGATACCAGCATGAGCCTTAGGATGCAACTGTTATATATGCATGATTTTGTAACCATACTAATGTAGTGAAACTGCTGCAAATTTAACCTTCTTTTATTCAGAGTAAAAGTTAGTGTGCTTTAGCTATATCATATTGCTACAGCAGGGGTGGCCAACAGGTAGCACACAAGCCGCAAGTAGCATGAGGTGTCGTGTGCAGCTCGCAAGCCCCAGATGCTAGGGGAAGGGAGGCACAGGAATGGAGGCAGGGATTGGAACACTGCAAGGAGAGGTGTCAGCTGTCATCACTAAAACCCAGATTAACACTTCTCTGGTCCTGCAGCTGCTGCCAAATTCACCCCCCCACACCACTGTATGAAACTGCAGCGGTTGTGGGGATAGGGAAGGGTTAACCTGACCCTTTCTTAGCAGTGATACCTCTTGCTGCAGCAACCTGCCCTTGTTATGCTTTGGGCAGCAGGGTTGCCAACTGTCCAGGAGCCTAACTGAAGCTCTGTGTTGTGAGTGAGCCCCAATGCTGGAGAAGAGCATTGCCATCCAATGTCTGAATAAGAGCACAGCACCCTGCGGGGAGCATTCTCTCAGGGCATTGTAGGTTATGGAAGCCCTCCCCACAACAGCTATGTGCTGCTGCTGCTGTGTCTTGTACTTGCCTGTAACATTGCTTGTTGACAGGTAGGCAGACAGTAGTTCTTTTTTGGGCCTCCATGCCAGGATGGGGAGTAGGGCCAGTGGAGGTAAAGCTGGAGAGGGAGACCTGAGGGGCGTCAGGATGAGGGGTTGAGTAGGGGACCCCTAGAATGGGGTCAGCACAGTGTAAAACCATTGCATCACTTGAGCAGGATTGCCAATCCAAGAATGTTTTTTGTACTGATAACTAGAAAACTTTTTACTGACAGCCAAACTTTTTACTATGTTGGGTGTTAACCACCTGAATTTGAACCCTGCCCTTGTCAAGGGCCTGGCAGAAGCCTTATATTTACAGTATGTAAATATATATGTCAGTAAAAATAATTTGGTTGTCCAGTAAAAAGTTTGCAGATTGTCAGTAAAAATATTTGTCTTGGGTTGGCAACCTTGCTGTGTAGCCACAGCTGGAGGTTCAAGACCCCCTGCCTCTATTCTGGTGCCCCAAGGTACAAACTCTGAGGTACGCCTCTGAGGGACAGGGATTGGAGTAGCACTTGAGGAGGCAGGGAGGCTAAACTTGTGGCAAGCCTGCCAAAAAGCTTGGCCACCATCATGCTACAGGATCAGGCAGATATCAGATTTATGATTAAACTGTTATATTTGCTCATGGCAGCTCTTCTCCCCTTTTAAACCCACACCCATGGATTCAGTTTTGTCCAGAGTAGGTTCTTACACCATACTTGTCACTGGAGTGCTTGTCCACTAGTAAGCTGAGCACTGTGAATCCCATCTGTCACATGTTATTTGGTCCTTGGCATTTGGAGAACTCATTTCACCATCTCAGGCTGGCCACTAAGAAAGATCATCATCCTGCATAGGTAGGCTTTATCTTACCACACAGAGTTCTGTTGTGCCAGAGGAGCAGAGTTGTCACCCACAGCCTTTATCCCTGAGCTTTAGACTCTTCTAGGTCTTTGGGCCTATGCCAGGGAACACCTTGAAGATAATGACTGAGACCTTTAGCTTAATTCAATATTTTATGCAGAAAGTGGAGGATAAATTTGATGTGCTTGTGTTGCTGCAGTGCTGCAGTACCTGCATTGCTGCAGTATTCTCTGGGTGTGTCTAGATGTGCCCCCAACTGTGCCATTACTGCACAGTCCCCGTGGTGCATGAGTTGTTTCTGACCCTACTTCACAGTAACAATGAGCTACTGTGCAGAGTAGCTCGTCGTTATTGTGCGGTAACGTTGGTGTCACAGTTTTTATGGTGACAGCATCTTGTGTAGATGAGCCTGCTGTGTACTAAGGACTTCACATCCAGATGTATCACGTTACTACTAACTACAAACTAAGTCTATTCCATCTCGGAGGAAAGGCAGCAAGAGGGCACAGCAGCCCCCCTGGCTCTCCAGGGACCTAGCAGATCTCCTGAGGCTAAAAAGAAAGGCCTACAAAGGGTGGAGGATGGGAGTCACCTCCAAGGAGGATTATTCTACACTGGTCCGGCCCTGTAGGGAGCAGACCAGGAAAGTCAAGGCTGCAACTGAACTCCAGCTAGCTTTGAGCATCAAGGACAATAAGAAGTCCTTTTTCAGATATGTGGGGAGCCGGAGGAAAAGCAGGGGCAACATTGGACCCCTGGATACTTTTAACCTATTAAATAGGTACTTTGCGTCAGTCTTTCATCAGTCCCGTGGGCCGCCCATTCCCGCTACAGGGCCAGGAAGTCCGGGTGAGGGTGATCCCCTGCCCTCCCTTAATGCTGACTTTCTGAAGGAACATCTTGAGAAGCTGGATACCTTCAAGTCAGCTGGCCCTGACAATCTTCACCCCAGGGTACTCAAGGAGCTGGCGAGCATCATAGCCCAGCCTCTAGCACGGATCTTTGAAAACTCTTGGCGCTCTGGTGTAGTGCCCGAAGACTGGAAGAAGGCCAATGTGGTGCCTATCTTCAAGAAAGGGAGGAAAGTGGATCCGGCTAACTATAGGCCCATCAGCCTGACTTCTATCCCGGGGAAGATCTTAGAAAAGTTTATTAAAGAGGCCATCCTTAATGGACTGGCCGACGCCAACATCTTAAGGGATAGCCAGCACGGGTTTGTTGCGGGTAGGTCTTGCTTGACCAATCTCATTTCCTTCTACGACCAGGTGACCTATCACCTGGACAAGGGAGAAGAGATTGATGTCATATATCTTGACTTCAAAAAAGCCTTCGATCTGGTGTCCCATGATCGCCTCTTGGAGAAACTGGCCAATTGTCGCCTTGGGTCCTCCACGATCCACTGGCTGGAAAATTGGCTCCGGGGTCGGACCCAGAGGGTAGTAATCGATGGAAGTCACTCATCGTGGTGTCCTGTGACCAGTGGGGTCCCCCAAGGCTCTGTCCTTGGACCCATACTGTTCAACATCTTCATTAATGATGTGGACACTGGAGTCAGAAGCGATCCAAGTTATCCGTCTATAATCAGAGATCTTTGAGGGTGACTCTGCATCTTCCCTACTTGATTTCCAGATTTGCTAAGCAAGAAGAACTTCTTCCCAGTTAGAGTGGCCGAGGTCTGGAACGGGCTCCCAAGGATGCTTTAGATGCTTCTCAAGCAAGTCCCGGGACGTCATTCTCCCCCTGTACTCGGCCTTAGTGAGGCCGCAGCTGGAGTACTGTGTCCAGTTTTGGGCTCCACAATTCAAAAAGGATGTGGAGAAGCTTGAGAGAGTCCAGAGAAGAGCCACGCGTATGATCAGAGGTCAGGGAAGCAGACCCTACGATGACAGGCTGAGAGCCCTGGGGTTCTTTAGCCTGAAAAAGCGCAGGCTCAGGGGTGATCTGATGGCCACCTACAAGTTTATTAGGGGTGACCACCAGCATCTGGGGGAACGTTTGTTCACCAGAGCGCCCCAAGGAATGACGAGGTCGAATGGTCACAAACTACTTCAAGATCGTTTCAGGCTGGACATAAGGAAGAACTTCTTTACTGTCCAAGCCCCCAAGGTCTGGAACAGCCTGCCACCGGAGGTGGTTCAAGCGCCTTCATTGAACACCTTCAAGAGCAAACTGGATGCTTATCTTGCTGGGATCCTATGACCCCAGCTGACTTCCTGCCCTTTGGGCGGGGGGCTGGACTCGATGATCTTCCGAGGTCCCTTCCAGCCCTGATGTCTATGAAATCTATGAATACTATCCAGATAAGAGGTGACAAGGCATAAATAACTGAGATCTGGTCTATTCATTAGGATGGGCCAGAGTCTTTTAGCCTGTTGGAGATGAGAAGAGGTGCTGCTTACGCGTACTTCTTTCTGAGAGTTTAGCCTCAACAAGGAATCCAGGTGTATTTCTAAACTATGGACTGAATTAACCCAATATGGGCTTGAACCTTCAACTATAGAAGACTGCACCATAATTACTAATTCTGCAGAGTGCCTCCTCTGGCTTCCATCATCACTTCTGTCTTGCTTGGGTTCTACATCTATGAGCTAACCTTGGGTAGGTAATGGTCATCCTTGTAGTAATAGTGGGATCCTGTGTGAGAAGGGGATAGGTACAGCTGTATGCCATCTTCATGTTGCTGGTACTTTCTTGGACTTGATCATGTGGGGTTGTTTCAATTTTCTCAGTTCCTTGAACGGCTCTGGGAGTTTTTGGACTGAGTTTATTTTTGGAGTTTTAGTCTTACCTCAATTCAGCCTCTGTACTAGACCTAATTCTTCACTTGCTTTACAGCTCAGCAATGGTCAATTAGGTCTTTTACACAGATGTATTTTCCTAAATAGAAATCTTGTGCTGCAGCTGCTCATTCATCATGGCAGTGGTTTCCAGTCATCTTTTCTAAAGACAAATAGTTTCTTGTCAGCAGGATGGGGCTTGACATGAACCAGGACAAACCCATACAATTTCTTGTGAATGACTGGGACATCAGGCTGATCTGGGAAGAGAGGGTAGTGTAGAATATGTGCAGTTCAACAACTTGGCTCAACAAGGAGGGCATTTTAATTCTTGTCATTAGTAGCTAGCCCAGGGCTGTCCACCTGATGCATGTGTTCCAACTAATGATGGGTGCATCCAGCTCCTGCTGGTGCACCCAGGCTAGTGTGGGCTGAGAATCATGCAGCCCCCAGCCACTTATAAGTTGGGCAGCCTTGAGCTGGCACATGAACACAAGAGTTGCTCCCATAAAGGGAATATGCAGGGGGGGGCTGCCTGCAGGCATGTCCTCACTAGACACACGCAATGACTAGGGCTGCTTTATGTTCACCCTTATAATGTGGTCACTATCTGGTGGTTTTGGAGGTCTGTTGTGGACTCAGGTTGAAAGGTGCTGCATCTTTGGCACCTGGTGTCAGGCAATAACATGGTTAGTGTTGCCTGTGGGTCTGGTGGGACCCTGTGATGTTTCCTGTTTCTCCTTGAAGCTCTCAACTTGTCTAGTTGCTGCAATGGCTTACTCAAGGATAAAGATAGTGTTGGGTTGCAATGTCTCTAACATGCAGCAGACTCTTGTGGCACAAATAATATGATCACATATCATCTCACCATGAAACCTGCCTGTGAAGTCACAGCATTATGCTAGGGCATATAGGCATAGGGCATTGGGCTGTGACAAAATCTTTCAATAGATTCCTCCACTCCTAGAAATCAGGGAAACAACTTATATCATAAATACTGTTTGGGGAGAAAATGAAATGTTTGTCAAACTTGCCAGTGATGGCAGTGTAAGACTCCTTTTTCATGACTAAACGATAGCATAATGTCTTCAGCCTGTGATCCAATCAGATATGGGAGAGAATTGATCTGCTCCTCTGGCTTTTTTTTCAAACTGGATGCTTGCCTAAATGGCTTAGATCTGGTCTTCCCTCTGGTCCCTAACTGCCTGGAAAGTGAATTGCTCTGGAGCTAGTATCTGATAGGCAGGAGCCCAAGTGCTGAAGCCAAGACTTACACTTGGGTTCTTCTGTGAGTCATATAAAACTCACTTGAGCTTGATCTCAGGGCTTCCACCATTATCCTGATGATGCCACTATGTCATATTTGCTCTTTTGGGAAATACGCTCT
>NW_005842554.1:22367-29694 GCF_000455745.1 Alligator sinensis
CAGAACAGCAGCTCCTAGCAGAGAAGGAAAAGAGTAAAGCATTATTGCAACTTCATTCAACACAGCTCAACTCAATCTCATCAAGCAACCCCGATATCCGAATGACTGCATTCTAGTGACCACTGCTAGAGTACAGACACCAAGATTGGATTATGCCACATGACCCGTGGGGTGGGGTAACTGGGAAATGAGTTTTGGAGCTTTTGCATCTGTGACCTTGTCACTATGCTTTGAAGTTTCTCTAGATCCGCATATGGTCTGTGAGCTGGACCCAGCCCACAGAGCCAGAGAAGGCTTTGCCTGTGGCTAGGCAGCTTTATCTGTGCTATACTACAGCCAGGCAGCAGTGAGAATTGGGCTAGGGTTTGGCTATACTTCATCTGCATGGGATGTAGAAACAACAGCAGCAGCTGCCTGTATCAAGTGAACTGGCCCACCATGGACCCGCGCTGGCTTCACCACTCAAAGCCACTCCTCACTTCACCACTCCCTGGTTCATTACTCAAACCTTTCTCCCCCTGCTATGAACAATAATTCTGGGATATTTCATCAGCATCACTAATATGGTCTCAACAGAGCATCTTTTTGAATAATTTATTCCAGGGTTGGGCAACCTGCAGCATTCATGCCACAAGTGGCAGGTCTGGAAGGAAGCAGACAGAATGGCAGCAGATAGAGCAGGCAGGAGAGTTCAGCCCAATAGATGTGGCAGATAGGGCAGGGAAGAGAGTGCAGAGCAGTGGATCAACAGGGGAAGGGGACTGGAGTGGCACTCGGGGAGAAGCGGGACTTACTTTGTGGCACACCTGTCAAAAAGGTTGGCCCCAACCTGTGTAGTCTGTTGTGGTCTGTAAATGGTCAGGAAGCCTTTGCCAGCTTTGGCTCTGATTTCCAAGGTTAGCTGAACTAATTCACATTAAGTTGTTTTATGTGGTGCACCTCTTTTTGTACCTGATTTTTGCAGAGATGAGTGATGCTGTCTGCCCCCTGCCCTGTCTATGCCAGGGTCAGGGTCTGGATTTACAATGGCCTTGTTACACCTTATGCTATATGCCGCACAAATATTGTTCGGCTTAGTGCTAGCTTGGAGTTTGGAACAGCCGCACCAAAGGCTGAAAAACCTACTGACTGCCTCCCACCTGCACACCTGTGACTTGCCACTAGAGGCTTGGTGAGCAAGGGCAGGCCAAGGAGCTATAGCTGTGAGTTGCCACTAGAGGGCTTGGGAGCCAGGACAGGCTTCTCTCCCTGCTCTAAAGCAAGGTGGAGGGGGGATCCAAGAGGGGGAGCAGGGGGGTGGGAACATGTAACTGAGAGGTGGAGAGTTAATGAATGGGAGCTGGAAAAGACATAGGGGTGGAAGAGGGGTGATGAAGGAAGTCAGCCACTATTAAGGATAAATTAAAAAATAGTAAGAAAAATAATTTTAAAAATATAATTAATTAAAGAAGGTCTCATGAGCCAGTCCAGGGTGGTGCATCCTCTCAGCTGCGCTGGAGGCCAGATGCCAGGGGAATGGGTTGGTGGGGCTGAGGTCCCTGGAGCAACCAGCAGCAACAAGACCCCAGGAACAAGGGTGGGGGGGCACATGGCAGGGGAGGTGGGGGTTCCCTGTGTACCGTCCCAGGCGAAGGTGGTACCCCTGGGGCCCATAAACTGGGCTGTGGTTGCCCTGGCAATCCTGTGTGAGTATTGACATCCCCGCCCCTCACATGGAGGGATTTCAGGGACTTTATCTTGGTCCTGACCTGAATCCAGTCCTGATGATGCCCCTGTGCCACCATCTGCGCTGCAATCCTCTTACAAATGGCCTAATTCTGCTGGTTGCCTTTATTTTGCTGTATTTGCAATGGTTCTCCTCTCCTATCCCTATAATGTAATGAGGTCCACCACCTCACCAGGGCTCCACTAGATGTCTTCCTGACAGGACCCAGGGGGATATCCTTTGGCTCATACTGTGAGTTGAAGGTTGACAGAAGAAAAGTTTGTGCTTGCTTGCTGGCATGTGCTCTGCAGAGCATTTGCACTGGGCTGCTCCCTGGGGGGTGGGAAGGTTACACTCCTGGGGGCAGGAGGGGGAGTTGGCTTGGTGCCAGAATCACCCCCTGGGCTGTAAAGTTCAGGGGATGAGAAGTTTGTCCACACAGAACAGGAGGACGGGGGAGGGACCACTGCATTCTGGGAAACTGGGGGACTTCAAGTTGGGTGAAATAGCTGTGGGAATTGGCTACTTCTTAATGGAATAGGAGCAAGGTTATGCAGATTAGAAATAATCCTGCCCTGGTAGGGCATAATTTTAAGGCAAATAAAGAGTGTTTTAAGTCACCTAAGGGTGTTAATGTGTAGCCACTCCAGGAGTTACAAGCTCCAGAAGCAGCCTAAAATTACTGTGTAACTTGTTACATGAATGATATCCACATATTTTAAGGGCAAAATAGACTTTTAGGATCATTAGATGTTTAACTATTTTTAGCATAATAATTTTTTTCATTGGCATATGCTCTTCTGTAAAATGTAATGATTTTAGGAGAAAATAAAACTAGTGCTGGAACCAAAATGGAATGAAGTTGATACTCCTAGTGTTTTCCAGGACATTGTCAGCTAAGTCAATTAGTGTGATTCTGTGGATTATAGCAGGGTATATACACAGGCACAAAAATATGATTGCAACCTTCTTAGGGCTGCATTACTCTTAGTACAGCACATATCTGCTATAGCCGCCACTAGTTCCGTATGTCTCTTACAAGGAATATGGAGTGGATACACTGGCTTTCTCAGACCACAACCTGTATTTGAAAAGAACACCAGTAGCAGCCTGTTGGAAGCTCTATGGCCTTGGCTGGAACAGCATGAAGAGGAGAATACTGCTGGGGGGATTTGGGAACATTAGGGAGTGAAAGGCCAGGAGGAATAATGTGAGGAACTGTTTTTAATTATTAAATGAACTAGCATTAAAAGAGCAGGTAGGTGGGGTCCCAGGGAGAGCATTTTATTTGCCATTCTGTGTTTGCCTCTCATAGAATAATCCTATGCAGAGATTTCTCAGACTTTCTCTCTAATTTAGTTTGGTTGTGGGTTCAATGTGAAAGCCACAGTGAAGACAGGCAAAGTAGGGGGAAGGGCCCTGTAGGGAGTTCCTGGGAAAACTTGGACATAGTCCAGGTAGTCCTGGGAAAATCTGGACACTGTGGCATAGCCCAAAAACAAAAAAATGTGTTTGGATAATAGTTCCCATTTGTTAGTGAAGCAAACAGTTTTCTAAATAAAACAAAAATGTGGTCAGACTCCAGAAGAGAGGCTTTGTGTTGTCTGCAGCAGCCAACAATGGGTTGATAGCCAGAAATACTGTCTCAGTCAGCATACAAGGGGATGCCAAGCAAAATGCAGGTGTTGTATTGTGCCAGTCACATTGCATATGCCAGGGGTTGTCAACTGGGGGTACATGTACCCCCAGGGGTACTTAGAAAGGCCATATAGGGTATCCGTGGGTGGGCAAGGATGGAGTGTGCCACGGGGCGTAGTGGCGGTATTTCCCCTGGCACATTCCCATACTTTGTTTCTTACCCAGGGTAGAGGGAGGCATGCGCAGGGTGCCTCCAGCTCCACACAGCACACCTCAGTGCCTCCTCACCCTCCACTTCAGTTTGCTCTCTGTGCCCGCTCCCAGAAGCAGGGCCAGAGTGGCGAGGGCAGCGGTGCACCTTCTGTGGGCTGCACACGTTGCCCAGCTAGCTGGCCGGATGGGGGGTGGAGGTGGGGGTGGAGAGGGGGGCTTGGATGTGGCGGCTGCCAGCTGTGAGAAAGCGGCACGGAGTGCAGCAGTGGTGATGGTGGCAGTCACCACGCGCAAGCTGCCCCTCCAGCCAGCTGGCTGGGCGGCATGTGTGTGGCCCACAGAGGGGCATTGCTGCCCTCGCCCCCCTGGTGCTGCTCCTGGGAGCAGGCACAGAGACGCACTCTGCCTCCCCCCCACCACTCCCATTCTTGATCTGGACCCTCCCAGCCCCTTCCCTCTCCCCTGCCCTGCCCCTTCTCCCCACACACACTTACCTGCTCGGGAGGGGTATGTGTGCGTGTGTTTCTGCATCTTTGTCTGTCTGTGTCTATGCCTGCATCTGCGTCTGTGTGTATCTGTGTCTGCGTCTGCGTGTGTGTCTCTGTGTGTCCCCTGCCCACCCGGTGGCAACAGGCACATGGCATCGCGTGGCTCTTGGGGCAGTGGTAGCAGGGTGCAGAATCCAGCCTGCAGCAGCAGCTGCCTCCGCCCTGCACACAGATCTGGGGGCACGTGCTCCCTGGGCTTCGGCTGGGATGCACACAGTGGCAGGAGCTGCCTCTGCACCCCCATATGAACTACTCTCTCAGCTCTGTCCTGCACTTTGCCCCGGCTGTGCAGTGCCTGCCCCAGTCCCAGCTCCACTCCCTCCCTCACCACAGGGGCCTTGATCTGTGCCCCCCCTCCCAGCCCCCTGCCTCTTAAAAGCAAACAAAAAAAATATAAAGGGGTACAGGAGCTGAAACTTTGAGGCAGAAGGGGTTCACTTGTTAAAAAAGGTTGAGAACCCCAAATGCAAGAAGTCAGCAGCAGCAGCATAAAATGCCAGTACGTGTGTCTTAGCTTTGTGGTAGTGACTCTTGCTTCAAATTTTTTAGTTTCTAAAAGAAAAAGGAGTGTGTGTTTTGGCCTGGCCTGACTAGAAATGGGTGGGCTGGTTTGCCAGAACTAGCATCAAATACTGAGGACAAATTAAGTGGTACAGTTCTCCTCTGTGCTGGTTTGGGTTGCCCTTCTGAGTAGAATGATCCTCAGGTCCTGTCATGGACTCCTGGTTTCCTAATATGTATCTTTTAGCCTCTAAGCTTTGGGGTGTACAAGTCACATTTGGTTACTGGCAAGCAGGTAAAGAAAGAAGTCTCTACCCGAGGCTTTCACAGTGAGGATGACGTTTGCATTGAAAAGACAAGTGGAATCAAGCTGTGGGCCCTGTGACTGACCTACCCTGTTAGCAGAAACCTCTCTCAAAATGCAGCTGAGGTCAGGAAGCATCAAGACTGAACTGTGATGGGAACTGCTGCAGGTCAGGACCCAGCAGGGGACTGTGTCGATGTTAACCCTGCTGTGATGTAAGTGGCTGTTATGAAAGCGTCTGAGGAAACAGCCTTGGAACTGAGCACAGCCTCCACATTCAGCTTCTGGAGACAGTTTTCAGAAGTGATTAGGCTTTGCCCTGTGCTGTGCGGTGTAAGTCTGGTTCTGCATATACCAATGGCTTCTGGCTTCTGTTAGCTCTGCAAGCTGTGCAAGGAGAGAGAAATCTTTGTGGGCAGAAAAAGAATCCCTTATCTGGTAACCCATGCTGCCTGCACCAGTCATATTATGATCCCTTCATGAAGGTGAATAATACTATCCAGATGGACTTGAGGATTGGCAAAATTGCTGACTTCATCAAGTTTGACACAGGTAGGTCCCTTCTTCTCTTGTTCTGCCCCTGCACTCCACTCTGACTAAACACATGTTAATTTGGGAGGTGAGGGTTTTTTGTGGTGACTGTTATTGGACCAACTGTATAGTTGGGAGAGATGTTGGAAAAGTTGTTGGCACAAAATGCCCCTTGGGAGACCAGGACATCAGTTAAATATGACTAGCTGTCATTCCCCTTCAAAGAGATGCCAACAAGTTAGCTGTACTAAGCTATCTCCAGACCTGGGTTCCTTGCACTAGCACAGGGCATTAACCACTTTAGTTCAGTGTGTCATCTCCTATTGGAACTACAGAATGAATGTCATAATTTCTTAGACTGATGGGTGTTTGTGGAGTAAAACAAGATCCATCTTGGGTACAGATCCATGTTGGGTGATCCCTCTCTACTAAGAGGGAACAAAACAGGCACCAGCTTTCCCAAGGTTGAGTGCAAGTGGCTGCTTTTGTTTCAGGCTGCTGATGGGATCAGAAGGGCAGTCAAGGTCTAGATCTCTGGTCCTTAACCTTTTTAGACTCAAGGCACCCCTCATTAGACTCAAGATGCCTTTTCATAACTTTTGTGAATTGAGCACCCCCCCTTCCATTTCAAAAGCTAATTTGTTTATTATGGTGCTTAACTCCTTGCAGAAGGAACAGGCAGAAGGTCAGGGGAGTTACCAAGCAGACAAAAGCTACTTCTGTCCTTATCTGCTTATTTCCTCGTACCTCTCCAATCTCCTCACATTTCCTGTAGCACTCTTCAAAGGATCTTGCTGCACCTCAGTGAGCCCCAGCACCTTGGTTGCAAATCACTGGTCTAGATGACTGGTTCACAACTTTTTTAGACTCCAGGCTCTGTCCAGACTTTTGTGAATTGGGTGGTACTGATGCTTTTCTCACTCCAGCTGCAACATCAGCCAAAGTCTTCAGGTTCCCCCTCCCTCCTCTGGATGTTGCTTCCAGCCCCTGCCCCAGGGGTTGGGGCACTGCATCTGCATGAGAAGATAAGGGGGAGCCAGGGGTCCACGATTCAGAAGGTGTACAGTGCAGTGGTAGGTGATTGCCCAATACAGTGTAGCAGTGACGGGGAGGTTGTGGGCACAGTTTATTCATGTAGTGGAGTCATGGGTGGGTGGTGAATTGGACAAGTTGTGGGTGTGCAGTGCTATGGTGGGGGGGCAGGTATGTATTACAGTGCAGTGCAGCTGGCGGGGGAGGGGAGGGACATCCATAAGGTGTGCAGCCCAGCAAGGATGTGACCTGCCTGACTGCCGCTTTCGCTGATGCAGCCCCTGCTGGCATAGCCAATGACTGGGCAGGTCCTAGGCAGTTAGATAGCCCTCATATAGATAGTAGGAATAAAGTTGGTGGGTGACATGAATGACACAGTGAGATAACTGTGCAGGTGTATCATTCATTGTTAGAAAACATCAGCCTCTCAAACCATAAGCACTTGGGGAAACAGTGAAAAGGAGCTACAGTGTCTGTGCTTGGCACTGCAATTATCCAAGGTGTACAGTTGCTGGACAATCTACCCAATAGTAGGAAGTCTCTTTTGGGTGCTGAAACAACTGAATAGATAGTCTGCTTTATGCTTTCATGTTTTCTTAATTTGCTTTGACTTGTTAGGGTTTCTGTTAGGGGTGTACCAATACAGAATTTTTGGGCCAATACCAATGGCCAATTTTTAATGAGCCATATCAGCCAATACTGATCTGATTCTGATATGCAGCTGGGCAGCATGGAGAGCAGAGCCCAGCTGGTAAGTCTGTTGTGGGGGAAGGGGCGAGGGAAGGAGTAGGGGCAGATCGAAGTCCCCACAGTAAGGGAGGGAGTGGGGCTGGAGCTGGGGCAGGGGCAGGTGCT
>NW_005842554.1:29725-39645 GCF_000455745.1 Alligator sinensis
CACTGCAGGCTGGGTGCAGGGTGGCACTGGGCTCTTCCTAGTAGGGGGATGGGCCGGGCTGTGCTCAGGGCAGGCAGCAGAAGTGCTGAGATGGGGGCTATAGGGGTGGGGGGCTGCAGCCACTCCAAAATTCACCATAGTCCCCCCCCAGTGCTGCTACTGTTTGCCCTGAGTGCAGCCAGGGGTCCAGCCCCCCCGTCAGGAAGAGCCTGGTGCCTCCCTGGCCCCAGCCCACAGTGGCAGTCTGCCCTTGCCCCCCGTACAGATCCAGGGGCACACGCCTTCAGCCCTCCCTGGGTGTGCACAGTGGTGGGAGCCACTTCTCTCATGTCCCCTGGACAAGCTGCTCATGGCTGTGTCCTGCACCCTGCTCTGGCTGTGCAGTGGCTGCCCCAGCCCCAGCCCACTCCCTTCCTCACTGCTGGGGTCTCAATCTGCTCCACCGCCCCCCCACCCCCAATCAATGCCCCTTTGCTCACAACAGACTTAACCACCAGACCTGGTTGCTCTCCATCCTGCCGGACTGTGCCCCTGGCCACCTGCATGCTGTACTGCGGCTGCATACGTGCACAGGGCACTTATCAGTGGCATTATTGGCCACCACAGCCAAAAAAAGCCGATTGCCTATGCAGTCAATTTTCCTTAAATTGGTACCTATCTGATATGGGACCGATGTATCGGTGCACTTCTAGTTTCTGCTTTACCATTCTGTAGCCTGGGAGGTAGTATGGTTAACCTGCAGCACACCTATTATTGTACTGCAGCAGCCCTGTAGTCCAAGGGTCAGCAGCCTGAAAAAGTCTGAACTTGCATGGGAGACTGGAAGCATGGAGCTGCGCTGTGCTGCCTATGCCCTTCACTGTAGAACCTATTCCACAGCATCTGCACGTCCCTCACTGGGGACCATAGGCGATGCATAGAGGGTGCACCCCCTGAGAGTGCTGGTGCCCCCCTGGGAGAGAGGGTGCTCTTGGCTTAGGTGATGGGCAGGGGGGGCAGGCGGAGTGCTGGTGCCCCACCCCTGCTAGAAGTGCCTGCCCGGAGGTGCATGTCCACCCACAACCAGTAACGAGATGGGCTGGGGCTTGGCAAATCTTGGTGCAGTTGCTTGCAGCCTCTCTGATACCTGCTACGTGCAGCCTGGGCTCCGTGGTGGGTGGCAGGGGCCTGCCCAGGTCCTGGGCTGGCTGTGGCAGGTGGTCAGGAGGCTGCAAGCTGCTGCACTGAGGTCTGTGGAGCCCTGCCTCAGCTTATTGCCAGTGGCAGGTGCACACGTCCGTTGGGGTAGACAGCAGAGAAGCCACAAGGGGCCCAATCCTTGTGGCAGCACAGCCCGGTGCCTTCCTCACTATCCACCTGGAGGCATACATGCACCCACCACCAGCAATGAGCTGGGCCAGGGCTCCACAGGCCTCAGTGCAGCAACTCGCAGCTTTCGGCTGCCTGTCACAGCCAGCCCAGGCTCTGGGCAGGCCCCTGCCGCCTGCCACAGAGCCTGGGCTGCTAGCAGGTGGAGGGGAAGCTGCAAGCTGCTACACTGGGGTCTGTTGAACCCCAACCCAGCTTATTGCTGGCAGTGGGTGTTGATGGCAGGGAAGGGGCCAGGGCTGTATTGCCATAACAAGGATCAGGCCACTCATGGCTCCCCTGCTATCTGCCCCCAGCATACCAACTTCTTACAAATCAAGGTTGGTGTTTTTGGCACTCTGCCCAAAAGCATTACTCCTGGTCTCACCTCTTTTAGTGGTGGTCTACCAACTCACAAACAAACTGGCTCTTTGTGTTTTTGCACAGCACCATCTTCTGGATTTTAGGATATTTTCCTGAAACTGGCTAGCATGGAAGAGGAGACAAAAACAGAAAAAATGTAGTTGTAACCAAACTGTTGTTTGCTCAGGATGTACATTTATGGTACCTTGTCCCATTAAATTAAGGTCCTTTCTTTAAATCTGACCTGACTTTGACAAATTGGACTGATTAAAATCAGGAAGACCCATTATGCCAATACAGTTTGCGATAGGGCTTAACATGGCTGCAGAAACAGGCTTTGGAGTCCATCTTTAATCTCGGTGAATTGCAAAGGAGCTAAAACAGTACACTCTTCTGCTCCCCAATCTCAGATGAAAAGAGCCAGAGGAGGAGGATCTGACTTTATTTTTTTAATTTTATTTTGAAAATACATGGAATGTCAAGCCTGGTTTTCCTATTTGCTGGGAGACTAGGGCACCACACTTTTCTCATGGGCATTCACATGGCTCATGATCTCCTCTTGATGTCACTAGCACCTCATGGCTCATGCTGACATTGAACTTGTATACATTTATGAGGCGTTGAGTGTGGAGGTCCTTTTCACCACTCTTGTCTTCCTTCCCTGCTTACTGTTTGCTCTTGCCAACTCTTCAGTTGTCAGTCTCTCTAAAGTTATACCATGTATTTTGTGAAAAATGATAAATGCTTTCACTAGGTGTTTCTCCTTCTGTTTATCCTGGTAGTTAAATCAACTCTGTGGAAGGGTTGCCAGGCTGATCTTGCTCCATGAGGAAGGGTGTTCCTACCACCTGATGAGCACCAAGAGCAGATGAAGCTGTTCTTTAAACTTTCTTAATACTTTTGTAAAACATTTTCAGGGTTTTCATTAATATTGCAAAGCACCTCTGGTGACACTGATTGTTGAAGAGCTTTCAGCTTGATTGTTTGTAATTAGAAGTCTAGATGCTCAGAGGATGTTTTTATTTCTGTTTTTGTAAACTGGACCAAGAGGGAATGATTTGCCCTTTTTTTGTCCAATCTCTTCACAGCTCAGTAATTCAATATTTCCATGGTTATGGTAGACCTGGGCAGACCATTCATGGAGGCATGGTATTTCTCATAGTTTCACAGTTTCTAGGGTTGGAAGGGACCTGAACAGATCATCAAGTCCAACCCCCCCTGTCCTGGGCAGGAACGAATGTTGGGCCAGATATCTATCCAACCTCCTCTTGAAGACCCCCAAGGTATGGGAGAGCACCACCTCCCTTGGGAGCCCATTCCAGAGCCTGGCAGCCCTAACCATAAAGTAATGCCTCCTGATATCAAGCCTGAACCTTCACTCAATCAACATGTGGCCGTTATTCCTTGTTATCCCAGGTGGTGACCAGGGGAACAGAGCCTTACCTATTTTCTGCTGGTCCTCCCTGGTGAGTTATAGGTGGCCACCAGGTCCCCTCTCAGTCTTCTCTTGTGAAGGCTGAATAGATTCAGGCCCTTTAGTCTATCTTCATAGGGCCTGGCCTGCTGCCCCTTGACTATGCAAGTGGTCCTCCTCTGGACCCTCTCAAGGTTAGCCACATCCCTCTTGAAATGCGGCGCCCAGTACTGGATACAGTACTACAACTGCGGCCTGACCAGTGCCGCATAGAGGGGAAGGATCACCTCCCTGAACCTGCTTGTGATGCATCTGTAGATGCACAACAAGGTGCGGTTAGCCTTACTGACCGCATCCTTGCATTGGTAGCTCATGTTCATCCTGGAGTCAGCAATGACTCCAAGATCCGTTTCAGCCACTGTGTTGTTGAGAAGGGTGTTCCCTAGCCTATGGGTATGTTGCAGGTTCCTCATCCCTAGAGGCAGCACCTTGCACTTGTCTGCATTGAATTCCATCCTATTCTCATCCACCCATCTCTGTAACTTGTCTAGATCTAGCTAGATTCTGTCCCTCCCCTCCAGCTGCCCACCTTGCTCCACATCTTTGTGTCATCAGCAAATTTGGACAGCGTGCTTTCCACGCCCACCTCCAAGTCGCTGATAAAGATGCTGAATAGCACAGGCCCGAGGACTAAGCCCTGGGGAACTCCACTGCCCACATCCCTCCAGGTTGAAAATGACCCGTCCACCACCACTCTCTGGGAGCGACTATCGAGCCAATTTGCCACCCATCTAACTGTAGGCATCAATGCCGCAGTTTCTGGTTTTCTGGCCATGAAAGGCAAGGGAAACAATAAGAAGAGGATAGTTAAATCACTGGAGAGCACATCTGAAGGGCTAGTGCTGGCTTAAATGGCTGTTGGCTTGTCACCTGTGTCAGAGGAACTGGAGCTATGGGAGCAGTGGGAGGATGTAACACCAAGGCAGTTGAACTGTTTGAGGAATTGCTTGGGGTGGGTTGCAAATGCCAAGCTGAAGTTAATCTCTGTGCAGTGGCTCTGATCCATGTACCATAGATCTTTGAAATAGCCTGATGGCATTTTCTTACTGAGTTTCTCTTACTTGCAAAGGGACTTGTGAAGTCCCTTCCAGCCCTACTTTTCAATGATCCTACTCTGAGGTGAGAAAGCCCCTTTTGAAGAGGTTTAAGTGCTAGTGATAGATCTCTGACCATATGGCTTGGCCTTGAGCTCAGCCTGAGAAAGGCATTTGAGAGAACTCATTGCTTTTAATCTGCAAGGAAGAGAAATCTTTATTAAGTGAGCTGCTGTGCCTCAGACCCAGGTGATGTCTCTGTAGAGTGCCCTGCTTGTTATCCAAAAAGGTAGCCAATGGGGGGTGGAGGGAAGGATGAGCAGGGCAGGGGGGTATGTGGACTGGGGTAGGGGGTTGCTGCTTTGAGGCTGGCAGTGGTTTGGGGGGGGCGGGGGGCTTATTACACATTAGCCAGCCTGAATCCTCTTCCTCACAGATCCTAGTATGGGGAGGCAAATACCAATCTACCCCCAGTAATGTCTTCATTTGGGGGGTTCTGTTTATTTCTCTTCATGTCTTTATAATTGTCTGTAATTTTTTTATTGAAGAACCAGCTGTTTCATATTGCATCCTCTATTTGCAGACTGCTGTTAGGATAGCACAATGGGACCAGACAGAATGAAAACCATGTGGAAGGTATGAAGAGCTTCTCTCTAAAACATGACTTTCTTTGCCAGAAAAGTCTGTTCTGGAGAAATCCCCGACACTGATAGCATAAGTATTCTAGTCTAGATAGTCTTTCATCCTCCACATGATCACTGAGATTAAAGGAATGGAAGAATTAAAGAAATTACAGACAATTATAAAGACATAAAGGGAAATAAATAGAATCCCCCAGAAGTGCAAATCTCAGACATTCAGCTGCTCTCTGTGCTTCCAATGCTGGTGATAGCTCTTCAGCATTCTCACTGAAAACAAAATGGAAACAGATGTTTGGATTTAGAGACAAACAACAGTAAAGGGTCATAGCATTAGCATTTCAATAGTATTTTTCATCATTGTTTCTTGTTCTCCACACTGTTTTGTGCTGAGCACATTGACAGTGCTTTAAAAACAATGAAAAATCACTGATAGCGCCTTATAGATTCTTGACCACATGCAGCTGCTCTGAGACAAGGGCCTTGCCCTGCTGAAATACTACATGGCTGGGAATTTAGAGCCTGGAAGTCTGCCTGTGACTCTGCCACTAATCTGTTGGACAGCCTTGGTTAACACACTTCATCTCACAGTTCTCTCTCTGCTTCATGCTGAGCCTAGTCTAACATAGCGACAGCTCTGACCAGAGACCCCAGATGACCCCACTCCACCACAGCTCCCATGCTTGCTGTACTGCCAGAAAAGTTACCTTAATTGTTCACTGTCCATGAATGAAACCAATGGGCTCCCCAAATACAGAGAGGATTCAGCTTGAATGGTATCCTCTATGTGCTGCAGCTCCTCGTCTTCCTCCCACTGTTGCTCTGCTACAAGCTTTTCCTTCACCTTCTCCTCTCCCTCTTCATTCTTAGTGTAGTGGGCTGTCAGTTGTGCAAGGAAGTCCATCTTGGGTTGAAGAGCTTTCAGAATGTTTAGCACAGGCTTCAGCACCTTCCCAAGTGAGGTCTTGCTGAAGGCCTGAAATCAAAGAGAAAGCTTTTGAAGAGGACACCTCCTCAGAATCCTTTCTAAACCAGCTTTTCCTACAGGTCACTCATGAGAGTGAACTAAAGCAAGCTCCTTTTAGACTTGCATATGGAGCTATCCTATGAACTTCAGCTGAGCACACAGAAAAATCAGGACTGTGCAATGACAAGTTTTGTTAAAGGAGCACTGCTTTGTCCATCTGTTGCATTTCAACTTTCTGTTTGAAAGCAGATCAGAAACAAACACTAAGGAGCCACTATGCATGTCAACTATTAAGACCAAATACTGATTCTAGGCCCCAATTCAGGAAGGCATTTAAATGCACTTTTATAAGCAGGTGCTATTAATTTCAATTGGTCACTAGCTCAGGCTTCAGGTTATGCAGATACTGAGATTTTTTGTCCTCGGCCCAAACATTGCAATTCATTGAAGCCCGTGAGCACTTCTATTGTCGTATTTCTATACTTAAGTCTTTTCCTGGATCAGGGCTCTAGCAAGGTCACAAATGAAGGGGTTTTTTTGTTTTTGTTTTTTTTGCTTTTAATCAATTCACACATGAACATGTCTGTGTCACAAACTGGTCAGTTCCCATTCTGTAAATAGAAATTCTGGTGTTGTGATGAGACTCAACTACTCAATCCCATGGGCTGCTAAATAAACTGGGTCTGGGTTACCTGTCACTGTTTTCACATCTGGGTTACCTGCACTCATTGCCTGGTTTATACTCCATATCTGATATCATTATTTGGGGCAGGACTCAGCAGTAGGATCTTGGAACCATTGCCCAAGCCATTCACAACTCAGAAATTGGGCTTAGCAAAATAATTTCTAATACAACTTCTGTGCTTTGCTTTGAAAGACGAGAACAAGGCTCCTGAAACCATCCTCATCACTGTGGACACCCACACCCCAGCCTCCGTATTTGTCAGTCTCTAGTTTTGACCCAAGCCTTTCAGAGGAGGCAAAGCCCTTCATACTGCCACATGTGGTCTTTTCTTCCTAGTGATCAAATGGCTGTTTTGGCTTGAAGGGCAGCTGCCTTTGAACCAGTCTCCGCCATCAGTAAGCAAAACAAAGCAGAGAGCTGTAGCTGTAGCTATCTTGTCTACATGCTTAAGCCAAGGGATCCCAGCCCCTTTCTTATCCCCAGACAGATTTCTTGGAAGGAGAGTAGATTCAAGATTAGTACATTTACTGACCACTAACCCAGGACCCTTGCTAGCTGGGATTCTGGATTAGTCCTAGAGCCCACTGTGGGCTCTCTAGAAGATGGTCCACCACCTTTAGAAGAGTATTCAGCATTTGTAGATGAGCTTTCAATGCCACATGAACTTTTTAACAAGAAATCCAGTTAGAAGCAAAATGGCATTCACAAAACAGGATTGCTCTTGTCTTATTCTTTCCACTTACCTCCCCTGGTCTTACAACTGGTTGTCCTGTGCTACCCAGAGAGAAATGACTGTCTTCTTCTCTCTGTGCCTCAGATCTCAAACTTTCACTTTCAAGACACTTTTCAGCCAGCAATGCTCTTGGGTCTCTTAGGCCATCCCCAGTTTGAGCAACAAATGCTTCTTGCAGTTCCTCAGGACATTCTGTTTTTATGGACATGACTTGTAAATGAGACACCAGGTTTGGAGCAATGGGTACATGTTTGATTCTAACATGAAGGATTATTTTCACAGGCAGCTCCTCTGTTTCTGTTGGGGTCTTGTTTGCACTTGAACCTTGCCTCTTCTCATCAATTTTGCCAGGTTCTAGAGGTTTATACAGAGCTGAAGAGGGTGCTTTTGCTAAGGGCTCTTCCTGTTGGTAATCAGTAATTTCTCTCCCTATCAAAACACCTAAGCTCTCTGTGGACACACTCTTGTTGCTTTTCATGTCTGCATAAACTGAGACTTTGGAACAAAGCACTTTCTTGCAGAAGGTCAGATAAACTGGAGTGAATAATTTTGGCTGTCAATGTGTCTGTGTCAGGGGAGAGACCCTGATCTTCAGAAGACTGCAGGTCTGTGGCCTGACATATGAAAAGCTTATTTAACACTGAATCAACTACATTTATGCTGATGTGAAGGATCACTTCCAGGGATTGCACAGTCCTGAGCATGTAGGTTCTGTGAAGGGACCAATTTTCTCATTAGTTCATTACATATTTCTTTCAAAAAAGCATCAGCATAAATACTAGTCGGTGACTGCAAGGGCTGAGGCTCAATTGTATATGTTGGCAGGGCTTACTGTGAGCTTCCTGCACTGCCTTATGCAGTACTTTCTCTTTGGGAAATATTGCTCTGTGTGATGAAAAGAAGGGCTTTCTTGCAAGCTGCCAATCTGGGGTAGAGTTACTCTGGAGCAGACTGCCCTTGGTTTGGCCAGTGTGTCCAGGGGGGATGTAGAAGGTTTGAGCCCCAGAGCTCCTGTTCAGTAACTCAGCTTCCTGATGCCCCCTGATGTGGGTTGTACAAGCTCAGGGACTTGAAGCTGCCTTGGCATTTGCCCTTCCCCTTGTACTTGTTCCTCAGAACCTAGCACTCTTCCCTGGACATTGATCAGTGAAAAGAATTTTCTAACTGTGCCTGTTTTAGGGCAATCTTGTTTGAAGTCAGAAGAAATATCTTCCCTAACGAGACAGTTTTGTAATTTGCAATCTTTTCTTGTTGATTCGTATTTAAAATAAGTTTGGCTATGAGGAAACTTCTCAGCTTTGATATTCTGTGTGGGATGCTCAAACAGAGCTCCCATGAACATCCTCTCTCTGCACAAACTAGAAATATTGTCAGCCTGATGAGGAGGTACCACTGCTGGTTTATCCTCTGGAAGATTTTCTTCCCAAAGCTCTCTGCCTAGAGACAGTGGTCTGCTTCTTGTTGGGGACAGGCCAGGCGAATGTTGAGAAAACAGTGGGGTTAGTTTCCCTCTACTCCCTGTCTTCACACATCCTGGTGATGTATTGGGTGTTCTTGTTCTGTCTGTGAAGACAAACTTTTTGGCATTGGCCTCCTCATCTCTCATGTCTCTCTTAGCTATTTTTCTCTCTTCATATTGTATTATTGCTGGATATATGATGTCTGTTACCTCAGCCACAAACCATGTATTTGTAATTTCATCAGTCATGTCTTTGGTCTTGTTTTTCTGTAGCAGGAACAAATGAGAAGGGACAATAAATGTGTTAGTTAATTCCTTCATTCTCCCTTCTGTACATGGCAACAGCTGTCTACTGGGTGTGATTCAAGCTTTTAGGATAAACAATAACAGCCCCACCATGAGAAGTGCCATGTATCACCAGAGCCTTTTGGATATGGTGGGATATATATCTAACAGAATAAATATAGCAAATAAAGAAACAGACAGTTCAGGAAAGGTCAGTGAAGGACAAACTAGGATAAGCATTGCTTCTTCTTGGGCTTGTTTCTGAAGGGCCGATGTACAGTCTGAAGACCATGGAAGAAAATTCTGACCATCTTAAAGCCCAGGGGAGGTTTGTCATTGATTTCAGCAGGGCCAGGATTCCCCTACATGAGCCTAGAGATTACCTAATTTTTCCAGTTTACCCTATTACAAGTGTCAGGGGAGCTAGGAGTTGGATACACCTCTGGACACACACTGTGGAATGGACCCCGTGTCCAGACACTGTGCCACATGCAGAATAGGAAATGATAGCAAATCTCACTTCCATGTCCCCGTCCCTCCCCAGCCCCCCCTGAGAAAGCACTTATCAACTACCTCACTTCTCCTTATGGAAAAGAATCAAATAATTTGCAGAATTTTTCTCCATCTTGCACCAAACTCAAAAGCTGTGTTCTCCCTGGGCAGTGCTGCTCCCTGCTCTTGCTCAGGATGAGGCATCTAAACACTCTGTCTATTGTGCAGCTTTTATGTTTTTCAAGGACTGTGTAGACTTTTGCAGGGGTTTAGGTTGTAGCCGTGTTGGTCTAAGGACATAGGCAGACAAGGTTCCTTGGGTGAATTTGATATCTTTTATTAGACCAACCCAAATGGTTGGAGAATAGTTATTAAGCAAGCTTTCGGGTTCAAAAACCCTTCGTCAGGCTAAGGAAGCTTCAGCAGTTGGTGTGTGCTCTTCC
>NW_005842554.1:39726-40088 GCF_000455745.1 Alligator sinensis
TAATGTATCAAAAATCCAATGTCTATGTTTAGTCCCTGATCTCTAGTATCCAGCAGGTTGATGAAATGGAGCTCATAGGCTCGTCTCTGGGAAGTGTTGTGTAAATTTCCCTTGAGGATCAGGACTGAGAGATTGGAGAGAGAGTGGCCCTCCTGTGAGAAATGTGCCCCCACCGGTAATTGGGTGTTTCTGTCTTTGATGGCTTTCCAGTGTGCGTTCATTCTGGTGCGCAGTTGTTGTTTGGTCTCTCCTACATATTTTCCATCAGGGCATTTGGTGCATTGGATGAGATATATTACACTTCTGGAGGTGCAGCTGTAAGATCCTGGGATGCTGATGGCTCTGTTGTGGGGTGTAGTAAT
>NW_005842554.1:40934-55864 GCF_000455745.1 Alligator sinensis
GTAGCAAGTCTGTGGTGTCTTGGACAAAACTTGCTCTGTGGGTGACAAGCGGTTTTAGGATGGATTCAACAAAACCTGATATTTCCTCAGTTAGGGTCCCATGGTTGGATATGATAGGTCTGCCAGGGTTCCCTTGTTTGTGGATTTTAGGGAGCATGTAAAAAGTCCCCGGGTTAGGTAGCGGGGGGATCAAGGTCTGTAGTTTTTCTTGTAATCTTGATGGAAATGATTTGATGGTATTGTTGAGTTTTTTGTGCGATTTGTGGGTGTTTTTCCTCTGTACTGCAGCAAACAAAAAACAAAAACCTCAACAATACCATCAAATCATTTCCATCAAGATTACAAGAAAAACTACAGAATTTGGATTTTGTGTTTACACTGCTTGCAAGAAAAGGATTGTTGATTTTACTGGACATCCTAGTAATTAATTTGGTGTTTCCCAGGTAGACTGGGTGGGGGGCTCGAGCCAAGATAAAATATATTTAGTACCCCAAAATTGAACCTGACCTTTGTTGCTGCTGACAGGTGCTCAGCAGGAGTTACAGTTGTACTACAAATGAGCTATGAAACTAAATGACAGAAAAAAAGACTCCCTCTCAATATTCAGTAAATGAGCTATCACAAAAGTCCTAGTATATATTAGCTGCAAGAGTGTCTTTCACCAATGCAGCAGGAAGCCATTTCAGTCTTTACAGCCTTCACTGGGCATGGATTGTGGCCCAGGAGTGATGATCAGGTGGGTGCAGGTTACAATGTTGCAATGATTTCTCTCTTTCTCTCTCTCACTCCTGGAAGGCACACTTTGCTGGTAACGCTGTTTCATTCTTATACTGTTCAATTGTATAGCTTCAAAGCATTCTTCCTTGATAGTTGGTCTATTTAAAGTCTGAAACAAAGCAGGTAGGAAGGGACCATCACATTACAATTGCTAACTGTATTGATCCTGTTTTGGATCGTCCAGGTGTGAAACTTGTTTCTGCAAGTTTTTGATCAGTTTGGAGGTTAAACTTCAATCAAGTGGAATGGGTCTTGATTGACTGAACTGGATACCTTGGGGCATTAATCACAGGACACTGTTTTGGGTAGTTGTTTTAACAGTGGGGCAGAATCCACAATAGTTTGCACTTGTGATAGTCTATGGAGACATTTGCAAAACCCCAGGCAGAAATTGAATGCGCGTTCTGAGAAATATGCCTTAATCATGGGACAGTGTGTCAACAAGGAAGATACAGTCATATAGGGATGTGCAGTTATTTATGGATGATTTAGCATAATAAAATATTAAGTACATTTGCAACTGGCACAGGAGATGAAATCAATTGGGATTGCTTTATTTCACATGGTCCCAGTCACGATCTTGCATTCTTGTGCAAGGTGCACTGTTTTTTTAATTTGGTCATTTAAATTTCATGTGTATGTCCTGCCAAGCTTTCACAGTCATCACGTCCACATCCTCTTTTTTTTTCATACCTCAACAAGTTATGCCACACCTCATCCTTCAGTGCTAAGATGTGCTTTCTATAAACTCTGGACCCCTCTTGGTATCCAGGTTTCCTCCCATCTGGATCACTGTTATACTTTCCTAGTCTTGCTTTAAAGTCAGATGGCATTAACTCTCTAGCCTATCCCTTTACAAAGGGCACCTTTAGCTTTGACTTCTTAGCAGCTTCACTAGTGTCATGAGTATGCTGAAAAATTTGCCTTGCCTGATATTGCTTCCTCTTAGGCTTGCCATCATCACTGGCCTCACTACCCTTTTTGCCACTTCTGATCTGACTGGCATTGTCTCTTTAAAGGCTGTTGGTCATTATTATGCCAAGCCTTTGTATTAATTATGGCAAACTTGCCATGTCTCTGTTGTTCTCTAATTCCCTGCTGGAAAATGTCATACCCGTTGCGGGCCCAACAGATCATCTCACTCAATTTCAATTCTATGGCTCCACTGCCATGACACATCCAAACTGGGGCTATAAATCTATTAACAAAAGGCTCTTTAAAACTCCCGATGTTAAATTTTATGTGAGCAGCATCCCTTAATGGGAGCCCTACTGCCAATACAGTAATTTCTTTCTTTTCTTGTACACCTCAGGGTGCTCATCAATCTGCTGCCACTCCTCATGGAACAGTCCCATGGCCAGCTTTTCATGGAAAAAATAAATCCAGTAAAGCATCATGGATTTTGTCTGTGTCACCCACTGTCTGGTTATGAACATGGATCAGTAGTGCTGAGAAATACTTGCTGTCTAAAAATTCTTGGACTAAATCTACCCAGTCTGTCACATATATTGTGCCTCTCTTTCTATCAGGAACATGTCAATAAGCCGTGCTTTGACCATCTCCTTTTTCAAGGGTCCTAAACTGTCCCCCTTTTCATTGGAGCAGTTAAGGGTGATAGGGAAATCCCTATCACCCTTAACTGCTCCAATGAAAAGGGGGACAGTTGTTTGAACTGTTTCCAACTGCTGTTCTTTCCCCCATATCCCCAGTCTAGTCGTCTTCTTTTTTGCATGAATTGGCACAATGGGCATTCATGGTGCAATTTCTACTGATTGGGGAGGAGACCACTTGCACAAAGAAACAGTAGTACTGAAATGCGCTCTAGGCCAGTGATTCCCAATCTGTGGTATGTGTACTACCAGTGGTGTGCAGACAGTCTGTCAGTGGTACGCATTAACAGATTTATTATAATTACTTTATATGACAAAAATTTGCTGGTGGCACTTAAGGTTGTATCATTTTAAATTGGTGTTGCACAGTCTGTCAGAGTTTGGGAACAGCTGCTCTAGGGGATTCTACTTCGGTCTTATCAGAATCCACAGACTCACTGCTGACACTACTGCTGTCTATGCCACTTCCAATTTCACTACCACCTTTCAGAGGGCAGATACCATCCCTCTTAGCCACAGTTAAATTGCCTTCCAAATCTGTAATGGTCCACTTGTACTTCTCATGGCTAGCCTTCAATCTATCTGACAGTATTCCTGCCATAACATCCTGAAACAGCCAGGAAATCTGCAGCTTTATCGTTCCAGGAATTGCATTCCTTGTCCAGATTGTTAATTTCCAATTCCACACTAGTCACTTTTTGTTCCAATTCAACCATCTGATTTGCATCTCAACAGAAGTTACCCTGCAGAGTGCTTATCTGATCCTGGACCTCTACATTTTTAACATTGAGCATGCCCTTTTTCAGAGCCTTAATCTGCTTCACACTCTGCTTTGCCTCCATTGACAACTTCCTGTTACATGCAAACACTCCCAAAATATGCACTTTCTTCATCTGCTTGCATGTTCTCTTTTCTACTTGGTCCAGGAAACCCATTACTTATGAACACTTCTGTAAGTAAACTCAACATCCTTCAAACTGACAGAGTCCCAAAACTGAAGGGTAACAAATGGACAATGCCAAAAATCAGTCTAGAACATTTGAGGCTCAGACCAGTTTTCAGATTACCTTCACGGCCACACTCAAATCCTCCACACTGGTGTCCTCAACAGAAGTCATTGCTGACAAAGTCCACCAATCCAATACCAATTTCACAATACTGTGCTCATTAAAATCCAATACACCAGGCCAGTAGCTCAACTATGCATATATTTTCCCCAGTTACCATTAAACACAAATATAGATTCATAGAGTCAGAAGGGACCTCAGTGGGCCATCTAGTCCGACCCCCTGCCCCTGGCAGGCAAGAAAAGGGTCACCAAACCTGGGATCATGTGATCCCCAGCCAGGTGCCTGTCCAGTCTCTTCTTGAAGACTCCCAAGGATGGGGCGAGCACCACCTCCCTTGGAAGTCCATTCCAGATCCTGGCAACCCTGACCACGAATAACTTTTTTTTAATGTCCAGTCTAAACCTATTCTCCAGTAGCTTATGGCCATTGTTCCTTGTTGTTCCAGGGGGTGCGCTGGTAAACAGATCATTGCTTATTTCGTGTTGCTCTCCCCTTATGAATTTGTACACTGCCACAAGGTCCCCTCTCAGCCTTCTCTTGGAGAGGCTGAAGAGGTTACGGTCCCTTAGCCTTTCCTTGTAGGGCCTTCCCTGCAGACCTGTAATCAGGTGAGTGGCCCTTCTTTGGACCCTCTCCAGGTTGTCCTCATTCTACTTAAACCAGAACTGGACACTGTACTCCAGCTGCGGTCTGACCAGTGCCGCATAGAGAGGGAGAATCAACTCCCTGGACCTGTTTGTGAAGCACTTACAGATGCACGACAAGGTGCAATTGGCTCTGCTGACTACTTCATCACACTGACGACTCATGTTCATCCTGGAGTTAACAGTGACTCCAAGATCTGTTTCTGCCTCAGTGGTGCTGAGAAGGTCGCCCCCAGCCTATAGGTATGACGGCAGTTTTTTCTCCCTAGATGTAGCACCTTGCACTTGTCCTTGTTGAACTGCATCCTGTTGCTCTCTGCCTACTTCCCCAACCTGTTGAGGTCAGCCTGGATCTGGTTCCTCCTCTCCAGGGTGTTAGCTTCACCCCATATTTTTGTGTCATCTGTGAATTTGGATAGGGTGCTTCCCACCCCCTTGTCCAGATCACTGATGAAAATATTGAACAGCACTGGCCCCAGAACTGAGCCCTGAGGGACTCCACTGCACACATCTTTCCGGTTGAGACCGACCCATCCACTACCACCCTCAGAGTATGACCCTTGAGCCAATTTGCTACCCAGTCTACCGTGTAATCATCCAAGGCAAATCCCCTCAGTTTATTTATAAGGATGGTATGGGATACCATGTCAAAGGCCTTCTTGAAGTCCAGATAGCTAACATCCACCTCGACTCCTGCATCTAAACATTTGGTGGCCTTGTCATAAAAAGAAACTAGGTTAGTCAGGCAGGACCTGCCTGCTATAAACCCATGTTGGTTACCCCTCCGCATCACATTAGCCAGCGGGCTCCCACAGATGTGCTCCTTGATAATTTTTTCTAGGATTTTCCCTGGGATAGTGGTAAGGCTGACTGGTCTATAGTTCCCCGGATCCTCCTTCCTCCCCTTCTTAAAGATTGGGATGACATTGGCCCTCTTCCAATCCTCCGGGACCTGACCTGAGTACCATCAGTGCTCATATATCCTTGCTAGTGGTTCAGCTATGACACTCACTAATTCCTTCATTACCTGTGGGTGGAGTCCCTCCGGTCCCAGTGATTTGAACATGCCCAGTCCCTCCAAGTGTCCTTTTAGTGTGTTGGCACTGACTGTTGGTTGGCTGATGTTCCCCTTGATGTCCGTGATACATATTGAGGGTTTGTGTAGCTTTCTATTTAAGAAGTCAGAGGCAAAAAACTCATTGAAGAGCTCTGCCTTGTCCCTGATATCCGTCTGTGGGAGGGGAGACAGAAGCCCCCCTCCCAGCATGTCCCGGGACCCTGCCCGATGAGCCCTGATACTTACCGCAGGGGCCAGGATGAGCAGCAGCTGGGAGAAGACGCTGATGCAGGCTTGGTGGCTCCACAGCTTCCTGAGTCTGTGCATCAGCGAACCCCGGGGGCAGAGCCTGAGAGCAGCGTGGGCTGTTCAAAAGGCAGCTGGGGAGACACTCAGCTGCTGGGAGGCAGAGACGGAGGCTGCCGGCGTGAGGCAGATGGCGGAGCTGAGCAGGGAACAACAGGACAATGGTGGGCAGTACCAGGATCCCGGCAAGGAGCCTTGGGTGGTGGAACCAAGCAGCGAGAAGCAGAGCACTGGCAGGGAGGAGCAGGATGCTGGCGTGGAGACACAGGCAGCGGAGCTGGGTAGAAACAGCAGAGTAGGGCGCAGGGCGAGACGCTCCAGCATCCGACAGGGCAGCCCAGCAGGGAAAACCCTGGGTCTGAGCTTGAGGAGCCAGGGTTGGCCAGAGAGGCATGGCAGGGAGAGGGAGGTCATTCCCACAGTCGCGGGCGAAGACCAGGCTCTGCAGGAGTAGCCAGGTATCTTGGTGGGGAAGGGCGGTGAGCGATGCCAAGACTTGGTGGGCAGCCAGGTGAAGAAAGAGAAGCAGGCGGCAACTGGCCCAGAGCCCAGTGGGGAAGGGGAGACTCCCACCTGGTGGTGGGAACAGGAGTAATTAGCTCCTAACCTGCGGGTCCCTGGGAAGAGTAAGTGGAGGAGCTGATGTCAAGTTTCTCTCCCACCCCAGGAGGGTCTGGGGAGCCGGAGTCCCCTGTACTTCGTCAGTAGATGCCTAATGCCTTCGCCAGAAGCCTTTTGAGTTATTGTTACCCTAGGCTGGGGCGTGTTTAGTTTATCCACGGGTTGGCCTGAAGATTAAGGATCAATCCTGTAGTGACTGATGGCTGGACAAACCCGACCCTGCTCGGGGCGGGCCTCACAGGTGAGAAGAGATCACCCCAGGGAAAGGTACAAGGAGGCTGAGCTCTCCCAGGCCATGGATGTAGTAAAGGTGGGGAAAAGGGAAGGTTTGCAGTGCCATGAAGAAAGACCCAGGGCTATGACTTCTCTGGGACCCCCAACAGGGAACTGCCTCTCCCATCTATCAACATCAAAGTCATGGCAAGCAAGTAGGGGCAGCGCTCAGAACCATCTAGGTGGCTCTAGGGTGCGGTTTCACCCTGACATCACTAGGGAGGAAGGCACCAACCAAAAAGGGGCTGAAGCTACACAAAACCTACCAGCGACACTGTCACTAAGCCCAGCCTCCTGGCCTGTCCTGTAGGGGTCCTGTGTTACCCTGCACCCTCATTTTGCTCCCAACATACCTAAAGAAGGACTTTTTATTGTCCTTAATCCCTGCCGCTAGCCTGAGTTCTAGAGTTGCCTTGGTCTTTCTGACTGACTCCCTACAGGTGCAGGCCAAGGAAGTGTACTCCTCCGTGCTTGCTACCCCCTGCTTCTACTTCCTGTATGCTACTTCTTTTGCCCTTAAGATATCCTGGATCACCCTGGTTAGCCAAAGAGGCTTCCTGGCCCCCTTTTCTCTGCCATGGGAGAGAGAAAATGTAGCCTGGTTATTAATAGATTCATAGACTGTAAGGCTGGAAGGGACCTGCACCAGGCAGGAAAGAGAACTGGGGTCAGATGACCTCAGCAAGGTGACTGTCTAGTTTCCTTTTGAAGACTTCCAGGATAGGCGATTGCAGCACCTCAGGAGGGAGCTGATTCCTACAGTCTGGGCACCCTAACTGAAGTTTTTCCTAATGTTGAGCCTAAAACAGTCTTCCAGGAGTTTGTGGCCATTACTCCTGGCTTTCCCCAAGGGTGCCCTGGGAACAGTTGTTCACTGAGCCCTTGATGTAGTCCTCTTGTGTAGTGGTAAGCTGCTACTAAGCCCCCTCTCAGCTTTCTCTTTTCCAGGCTGAAGAGTCCCATGTCCTTCAGCCATTCCTCGTATGGCTTGCCATGCAAGTCTCTGATCATATTGGTGGCCCTTCTCTGGATCCTCTCAAACTTTACCATGTGTCCATGTCCTTGTTAAAGTGTGCAGGGGTTTGGGTTGTAGCCATGTTGGTCTAAGGACAAAGGACATAGGCAGCCCAGCCCAGCCCCTGGCTTGTTTACTTTTCATTCCATCCAGGAAGAGCACACACCAACTGCTGACACTTCCTGAGCCTGACGAAGGGTTTTTGAACCCGAAAGCTTGCTTAATAACTATTCTCCAACCATTTGGGTTGGTCTAATAAAAGATATCAAATTCACCCAAGGAACCTTGTCTGCCTATGTCCTTAGACCAACACGGCTACAACCTAAACCCGGGGTCTCACCAATGCTGAGTAGAGTGGAACAAGCACTTCCTTGGTTTTGCTGGAGATGCATTGATTGATTCACACCAGACTATTATTTCCCCTGCTGGCTACAGAATCTCACTACTGGCTCATGTTCATACTGTGGTCTATTATTATCCCCAGGTCCCTTTCATTCGTGGTGCTGGTCAGTTTGGCGCTGCCAAGTCTGTAGGTGTGTTAGGGGTTGTTCATCCTGAGGTGGAGCACTTTACATTTCTCAATGTTGAACTTAATCTGGTTCTGACCTGCCCAACTTGCTAGCCTGTCTAGATCTGCCTGTATCTGTAGCCTATCTTCAAGCGTGACCATGCTTCCCCATAACTTGGTGTTGTCCATCAACTTGGCTAGTGAGCTTTTCATCCCCACATCCAAATCATTGATAAAGGTGTTGAAAAGTACTGGACCAAGCACCAACCCCTGTGGGACACTGCTGGCCACTTCTCACCAGGACGACACAGATCCATTCATTAGGACTCTCTCGGTCCTACCCCACAGCCAGTCATACCCACCTGACTGTCTCGCAGTTAAGCCCACAATCCTCTAATTTTCTCGTGAGAACATTGTGGGATACCAGATCAAAAGCTTTTAGGAAGTCAAAGTATACAATGTCAACCTCCTCTCTCTTATCCAGGTGGTGGGTTACCTGATTGTAAAAGGAGATGAGGTTGGTAAGACAAGACCTGCCCATGATGAAGCCATGCTGGCTGTCATTCAGAATCCTACCTTCTGCAAACCTATCGCACATGTACTCTTTGATGAATTTTTCCAGGATTTTCCCTGGGATAGAAGTTAGGCTGATTGGCCTGTAGTTACCTGGGTTCTCCCTCCTCCCCTTCTTGAAGATGAGTACAACATTGGCCCTCTTCCAATCCTCAGGGACCTCCCTGGAGCGCCACAAGTTTTGGAAGAGTTTTGCCAGTGGTTCTGCTATGACTTCGGCTAGCTCCTTCAGCACTCTTGTTTGGAGTTCATCCAGTCCTGCTGACTTACATATGTCTATTTTTTTTAATTGGTCATATACCAGTTCTATGGCAATAGTAAGAAGGCAGTCACTCCTGCCCTTCTCATTCTGTACCCTATCTGGCATGATTTTCCCCTTAGTCCGGTAAAATACCAAAGCAAAGTAGTCATTCAGGAGTTCAGTTTTTTCCTGAGTGCCAGTAACCAGATGTCCTGAGTTGTTGAGAAATGGCCCCACACTTCTATTTGTTGTCCTCCTGTTCCCTGTGTACCTAAAGAAGGACTTCTTGTTGTCCTTAATTCCTGTTGCTAATTTAATTCAGTTACCATTTTAGCCCTTTTAATCTGTTCCCTACAAGTGCGGGCTGTTGTATAGCCCTCCTTGAGGCCTGTCCCAAACTTCCATCATTTATATGCCTTTCTTCTTTCTTAGGAGGACCATGATTTTGCTATTTAGCCAAAAGGGCTTCCCAGCCCTTCTGGTACCTTTCCTCTGCATGGGAATGGATTTCCTTTGTGCTTCCAGGATTGGGCTGTGGGCTGGTGGTAGTGGTTAGTTATTAGAATGCACAGAACATCAAACTAACCCATTTCTGTGCTCACTATTAATGCACACAAGATTGGTCAAATGTTGCTCCCTGAGGCAAGATGTACTCTAACCAATGGGAAAATGAACTCTTTGGTGCCCACCCAGGAAAGCCAAATCTGAGTCTGATTTTACCTGAACCCAATGTTAGAGGGGAAGTGGTCCCCAATTCAATCAAGCCTGGGAAAAGAGGTGAGCAAGGCTAGCCAAGGTGACCAATGTCACTGTGCTCCCACAGCCACACTGGGTACAGATCCTATCTTGGTTTTATTAGTGCATGGTTATTAATTACAGTGACACCAACTTAAAAGGTAAAACAAACAAAAATTATTCATAGATTGTTAGGGGCTGGAAGGAACCTCGCAGATCATTGGGTCCAGCCCCCCTGCTCTAGGCAGAAAGACAACTGGGGTTAAGTGACCCCAGCGAGGTGACTGTCCAGTCTCCTATTTAAAACCTCCAAGGTAGGTGACTGCACCATCTCTGGAGGGAGTTTAATCCACAGTCTGGACACCCTGACTGTGAAGGAGTTGGTTTTTTTTTGGTATGAAGCCTGAAGTGGCCTTCCAGGAGTTTGTATTCATTGGTCTTGGTCTTCCCAGGGTGTGCCCTAGTGAACAGTTGTTCACCAAGCACCTGATGCAGTCCTCTGATATAGTGGTAAACTGCTATCAAGTCTCCTCTCAACTTTCTCTTCTTTAGGCTAAAGAGCCCCAGGTCCCTCAGCCTTTCCTCATATGGCTTGCCTTGCAAGTCCCTGATCATATGGGTGGCTCTTTGCTGGACCCTTTCAGGTTTTTACGTGTCTTTATTGAAATGCGGCACCCAGAAATAGACTCAGTACTCCAACTGTGGTCTCACCAGGGCTGAGTACAGTGGGAGTATCACTTCCTTATTTTAAACAAGATGCATACTGACTCGGCGGTGCAAGGAGAGCCCCTGCCTGACAGTCCTCCCCCAGCAGTGTGTTACTTTGATCTAGCTCTGCAGCATCTGCATAGATTGGGTGCTTCAGCAGGGCTTTTTGTCACTTTTATCTAAAGCTGATTCAATCAGCTACTAGATCAAAGCACCAGAAAAGCCTTACTAAAGTGCCCGATCTATACAGGCATTGGGAAAGTTGGGTCCAGCTAACGTGATGCCTCTTCTGGGCATGCACTGGGCTCAGTGCGGGAGTGCACTGAGTTTAAAGTAAAGCATTGTTTTTTATTTTCCACATCTGCAAGCAGCCATGATGTGCCCCAAGCTGGTGTGCTTAGAACCTAGGTGTGTGCAGCGTGCTGCCCTGTCTGATGATCCCCACTCTCCTAGACTGTCTCAGGCACCCCTGGTTATCACACACATGAGAAAAGGCTCCTCCCTGCTGTCCAACCAGGAGTGGGACCTGTGCCCCCTAGGCCTGCACTTCAGTCTCTGAGGGCAGGCACAGTTCAGTGTAATGGGGCTCATAACCTGTTACTAGAACAGGAACAGAGATCCAGGGATACCTGGCCCTTTTCCCCTCTTTCATCCCCTCCTCCTACCTTTTCCTCTCTTATCATCTGTGTGTTTTGCTGGCTCATTCTTTCCCCAGGTCTGTGCTGGCTCTGCTGGGCTCTGACCAGAGGAAACCCAATTTAGGACAAGCCCATGAGTGTGTGTTTGTCTGTGTGTGCATGTGGTGGAGGAGTGGGCATGCACGACTCTCCCCTCACCCGGGGAGCTGGGTGCTATTTTTGTAGGTCCTTTGCAGGGTTAGACCTCACTGGAATATCAAGGAAGCTCAGTGTCTCCAGATCCCAGGTGACAGCACTGCTGACTGATGAGATGCAGGTGACATTTGGGGAGTCAAGAGCCCTCATCCCAGGCTAGTTCAGTAGGGAGGCAGAGACAAGGACCAAGTCCTTCACCCTCAGTATGTCCAGGAGTGAAGGTTGGTGCATGACATGCCCAGTAGGAGATTCCTGAGGGCTGCAGAAGGTTACAGCACATGACCAAGGGATGCTGTCACCAGAAGGGAGCTCTGGGAGGATAAAGGAGGGTGGCAGGGCTGTTTCTGTCTTGGGCGATGTGGAGTCTCTGGGACTGTGGCCCTCACTTGCACAGCAAGAGTTGGGAAGCCATGGATGAGAATAGAGAAATTGGGTGCCTTTCTTTGCCATAGAGCAGGGGTCAGCAACCCCCAGCACGTGCCAAGCATGGCATACAAGGCTGTTTTGCTTGGCACACTACCACCAGCCCGGGCTCTAAGCAGCTGCTGCCAGCCATGGAGCCCAGGCTGCTCCTAGCAGGCGCCTGGGAGGCTGCAAGCCCTGCTGCAAGCAGATCAGGCTCTGTGGGCTGGCTGCAGCCGGGAGGCTACAAACAGCTGCTTCAGGCTGCGGCATGTCAGCACTCCAGCACCTTCCAAGGTAGACATTGTGGTTTTTTTGGCACTCCGGCCAAAAAAATGTAGCCTACCCCTGCCCTAGAGCATGAGGCTGTGACAATCCCTGTCCCATGCTGAATGCTGCAGGGATGGGGCCTGAGGAGGCTGAAGTCCAAAACAAATGCCAATTGCATGGGGTTTTTATTAATTACTGACACAAGCAGACGTTAATAAGGACATTGTAACGATTATCTCTTCTGCAGCATGTGCTTTCCAGCTGTCACTCTCAAAGCAGCTCATCGACACCTGGCTCATCCGAAGGATTATCAGTGTTGCCAATGCTGGAGATTTTTTAATAGTGAACTTCATGATATCTGATATCTAATCATCTATCCTGCTGGCTTCATGGGTTAGTGGGAACAGATCTTGGGAGAGCTGGAAAGGATTGGGGGCAAAATGGGAATGTCACTTAACAAATGACTTTTCTTATGTTTAGAGCTGGGTGTCATCAGCATTGAGAAGACAGACGAGCACATCTGTCTGGTGTAGGACACAAGGGTCCTTTTCCCATTCATTGGTGCACAGGTGGAGAGACCAAGGTGAGGCCTTTTTCCTGGCAGTGTGAGGACTTTAGAGAGCTGCAGCGGTTGGAGCAGCCAAGGGTATAGCTGGGTTTTGTTTGGTGTGTCAGAACTGTTAAGAGTTAAGGTTTTGATTTACCCATCTTTCTTCGAATGTGAGCTGCCAAGTAGGTGTCTTGTCCAAATGAGTGATACAGTATCCACCCTCATGGGCTGATTTAAGAAATGGAGACTTTCTTTCTTTCTGGGTGACAGGATGGGAAAAACTGAGGCCTGCTAGTGAAGAGAATGCTGCTTGCAGAATCCCTGCACATAAAACGGAGCAGCAGCCGGCTGTCTGAGAGCTGGTGGGATCCAGGGCACTGTCTCGTTAACACTTACCTTTGTGTAAGCCTGCCCTGGCACCTCTGGAATGGGTGGTGTGTGCAGGTGCTTGTGGAAGTGGTCAGCAGGTGTGTACACCAGCAGAACCAAGCTATTGGCCATGGGCGACTGGTGGCTCCTGAGTCGGGGGGCATGTGCCCCACCCCACATCGGCCAGTCAGTGACCGTGGCCAAATTGCACTGACCCAGAAATGCGAGTGGAGTTCCCAGAAGTGCCAGTGGCACTTGTCCTGGTGCCCCACTCCTCGGCCAATGCTTGCAGGGGGAGCACCAGTGCTTCCTCCTGCCCCCCCTGCCCATTGCCTAACCGGGGAGTGCTGGCTGTTAGGGGGTGCACCAGCACTCTTAGGGGGTGCATGTGCACCCCCGTGCACCCCCTGCGTGTCGCCACTGCTATTGGCTGCATTGCACTGCTATGCTGAAGGAGTGACATCATCTCGGGGTTGGAAAAGACTTCATGTCCTACCTCAGGAGTGGCCAATCTGTGGCCTGTGTGTCCTAAATGACCCAGGCAGCCTCTATGTGTGGCACACGGCAAGTCAGGCAGGGAGCAGGCTGCACGCTGTCAGAGCAGCAGATCAGGCAGGGAGCAGGGAGCAGAAGAGCAGATGAGAAAGGGGCACTTGGGGAGGGTGCAGGGCTAACTTGTGGCATAGTTGCCAGAAAAGTTGCTCCCCTCTATCTGAGCCAGTGTAGCTGTCCTGCCAAAAGTTCTGATATGGGCTTTGGGGAACTGGTTTATTTTTGTCAGCAGAACACTTCAGTTGGGCCCTGTAGTGTGGACTGTACTCTTTGGCAATTTCGCATGTAGTACATACCCACTGCTAAGGCACAAGAATTGGATCAAGGGTCTGGTCTTTAGGTGCTTTTGAAAAAAACAAATAGTACCTGTCCAGGAGGTGTTTGTCCTGCTGTGGTTAGGCACTGTGAAAAACTTGCCCCCTTTGCAGCTGATTGCAGTGACCTGGACTGCAAGGCCAGCCACAACACACCTCCTTGTGAGCAGGGCAGCCAGTCCTCAGACTTGCTCTCTGTCATTACTGCGTCACAAGCAGAAACTAAAAAACCAAAGCCATGAACAGTAGGGCTGTGTGAAGCTTCGGTCACCGATTCAATTTGGTGGACATTTGGCCTGATTTGGTGGCTGAATCTCTGAATCCAAATTGACTCTGGAGACCCTTTTATCTCTCTGAATCAAATCACCCTCCGAATCGATTCAGAAAGATTCGGTGGTTCAGACATAGACACAGCTTTAAATGTTTTTTCTACATACCTCAAGGTTGCAGGCAGCTCATGGATGCTGCAATGCTGGCGGGGGATGACGTATCCCACAGAAGCGTGGGGGGCTCCCCAGCATACTCGGCAGCAGACCCGGAAGTGGACCAGAAGCACTTCTGGTCCACTTGCGTGTCAGCCGGGGAGTGTGCAGGGGGGCCTCCCTGCACCCCCCTGGCCCAGCGGCTGGTGCCTCCTGGGCCTGGGGGAGCTTTAGCAGAGGCTAAAGTTCAAAGTTCCCCTCACAGGTCAGCCAGAGACTGGTAGGAAGGCACTCGGTACCCTCTGACCTGGAGAATGAACTCATGTGAGGCTGTGGTGGAGAGCATCTCTTAGGATGCTCCTCTTTTCACTGACTACCTCCTCCTGAAATCCTCCCTCACACCCCTTACAAGGCCTCCCTGCTGAGCCTGGGATACCCTAGTTCTGCCTGTCCCCACTGTCTATGAAGCCTCAGGAGCCCTTGTCCTTCTTGTGTGCCATCCTGTTTGAACTATAATCCTTTTTCCTTCTGTGGAGGCCATTTAAATCTATAGCAGCAAGGAGAGAAGACTGGATGGACTACAGTCCCTTTTACCTGAGGCCCTGCAGCGGCTGTACCCTAAAGCTGTGACTGTTGCCAAGCTCAGTGGAGCTGCTGGGCCCTGACAAAACCCCATGCCTGCAAAGCCAGGGAAGTCAAATGTCCACATTTACTAATGGAATAAATTAAGGCAAGAATTATTTTTTGCTCTTCTGACTTTGTTGCATCACAGCTGATGAAGCAAATATGGGCTCAGGGGAGCTCGTGCTCTCTCTACAAATATTAGTCAGTCTATAAGTGAGTTTCTACCATGCCTTCTGACTTTGTTGCTCAAATGTCATCTAGTGTCCACAAGGCAGAATCATGAGGCAAAGAACAAACCACAATTTTCCTTTGGCTTGCAATCTTTTGGTAAAGAATTATAGAACTTAATTTGCCCCTCTTCCCAACCCTAGTTTCATAGTTTCATAGTAGCTAGGGTCAGGAGGGACCTGAACAGATCATCTAGCCTGACCCCCTGCCACAGGCAGGGGTGAATGA
>NW_005842554.1:56254-60114 GCF_000455745.1 Alligator sinensis
GTGGCCTTGCTGACTGCGGTCTGGCATTGGCAGCTCATGTTCATCTTGGAGTCAATAATGACTCCAAGATCCTGTTCCGCCTCTGTGCTTTCAAGAAGGGAACTCCCCAGCCTGTATGTATGCTGTGGAAACCCTCCCGGGAGCAGCTGCTGAAACTCCAGCTCATTTCAACCCAGGCTCAGGATCAAAGTTAAGAGGGCCAGCTACCTGCCACCCCCACCCACAACTGGTGCTACTTGGTTGGGTAGACGGTGACAGACAAAGCAGGGAAGGGTTGGACCAGGTGGGGGGTCAGGCATCAAGGAGTACAGGATCAAATTAAGTTAAAATATAACAATTTTCCATGTATAGAATCTAATTACTGGGAGGTCATCTTAAATTCAAAGTAATCTTGGATTCAGGTAAATAAGGTATACTGATCCGTGTTAACTAGTTGCCGCTTGCAACAGAAACTCTCTCATTACCAATCCAAGAGATAAATGAGGAACAAGAGCTAAAAACAGTCTTCAAAACATTTATTGTACCAGTACTCGGAAATATTCAAGTTGTTCCAGCACATCCACCTGATTGCAACACAGGGCACTGTCCAAAGGTGAGGAATGTTTTTGAAGGAGGGACCCGAGTTACCTATAATCACCTTTTACCTTTGAAACCCTTTACAATTATGTGAATGCAACATGAAAGAAAGGCAATCACACTGCCCTCAAACAATAAAATAGATTAGGGGTAGAAATCTTGTCAAAGTTGCTTGACAGACCTTGACTTACAAAATTGACCGTGCAATAGAGTTCTAGACAGAGACGAGATTAATTTCAAAGGGTGTGACTGGAATGAGCTAGAGTAGATGGCATAGCTTTCAATGTAGCAATATGCAGAGGGAGGGAGTGCCAGAATCTCACCCCAGAACGGCAGAGGAAGAGAAAGATGACTACAAAATGGCCAAGGCTTAAATCTGCAGGCCAGGCACAATTCAGATCTTTTAGATGTTTCTTTCAACATCTGTAAGGCGCCCTCATTTGAGTTGTGTACACGCTTTAAGGTTCCTGCGCTTTTTTGTGCATCTGGGCATGAATGAATGCATTTGTGTTTGATGTGCTAGCAAGTGCTGCACCTGAGATGATCATCGAACTATCAGCCCTGTAGAGGGCTGCCCCTGAAGCACCCTCATTGCCTCAGTTCTGCTCTCAGCATGGGCGACTGGTGCCTCCTGAGTTGGGGGGGGAGGAGGGCACCAGATTGCCAATGTGGGGAGGGGAGGTCCCCCAGCCACCAATCACCAAGCCAGCAACAAAACCAGAAGCGCACTTCCTGTTTCGCGGCTGGAGCTTCCAGGGAGTGCACAGCCGATCTCAGGGGTGCACGTGCCCCTATGCATCACCCATGGTTCTCGGAGTGTGCAGAGCAGGTGAGTGGAGCTTGTTTTTGAGGGCAGGCTCTGAGCAGCGCAGAGCCAGTGTAGCATGTAAGGCAAGAGACAAAATGGCACAGTGGCCAGCTGTATTTCTTGCCTTCTGCAAGTCAGCGTGAGACTTGTGTAGCACTTTACACTGGCTTCAATAGGAACAATGCAAAACTATCACAATCTGGCATCTTTTCCTGTGCCTGAGGCAGAGGGGAAATTAAACATGATCCCAGAGACCCTTTAAGAAATTCGTTTTCTGAGTTGAAGCACTACTGGAGAAGAACACTGAAGCAGCATGGACACAGGATGGGCTCCCTGTACAGAGTACTGACACTGGAATGACAAATGAGGGATACAATTTTTATATAAAACTTGAATTTCACTTCACAGTGGGATGGGGAAAGGACGCAGTTTATCTTTTATTAGCCAAAGAAAAAAAATCTCAAAAGCTTGATTACAAAGATTGATCAAAGAACACTGTAGTAAATGTAAGCTCTCCCATACATGGCACTAAGACAAATGCATAGATTTGTATAGAAGGTTAGTGTGCGACTCTAAGCAATCCTGTTTCTCCAAAGAAGGTCTGACACCAGCAAGCTGTTTAGGAAAAAAATCAATCCTCCGGTATCTGGGAAAAGGTGGAGAACAAAACAAAGCAAAAGTTCTCTCCTTCCACATTTACTGCTGATGATGGATTCTGAAAAGCTGAAAAATACATACAAGAAAAATAATGTTTCAGACATTAATACATTCCTGGTTTAGCCTAGACAGTTCTCCCCACTTCCTGCAACCAGACAAAGCAAAACAGCACCATGTTATTTTTACAGGGAATGAATGGATAGCAACTTCCAGCTACTCTGGAAGGAGGGTTCAGTTTCTACTAGATCACTCCTTAACAGACCCATAACCCATTCTTTTTCACTGGCAGTTAGGTATGAATTCCACTAGTCCTGCAGCATGCCATTCCCTATTATAAAGGCACACCCTGCACTAGTCTTTTGTCAATATACAAGGCCTCGCTATGGAAGCTTCAGTTATGTAAAGCACCAAAACTCTGGCAAGTAGTAAGTCATGTGAGGTTTCCACCTCTGTATTTTCCTTTGTTACAGTGGGCAGAGCTTCACTGGCTGCATAGCCCACAGTGCTGCCTTCTGAGATTAGGATACTTAGATTAGGGTGTCACATATGTAAACTCCCAATTAAACATGCCTACAGAATACTCCATACAGAGCAAAGGGATTCTGGAATCACCTTCACTTCCTTCCCATGAGTCTTTCATTTAAGTTTCAGGCTCAGTTTTTACAAGGCAAAGGTCCCTTTCCACTCTGTAAATATTTTAAGATGTTGAATATAATTGGGTTTTTCCACCAATTTCAATTAAAATACTATGGGCTTTTCTTGGACACCCCCATGCAGCAGTCTAAGACTGAGATGTCATTGTACTAAACACTGAAAGCCAGAAGGCAAAGCTGACCTTGCTGGTGTTGCTGACTGACCTTTGGGAGAGACAGAATATGACATTTTTAGTTTGCTATTTAAATCTAACTTTTCAAACTAAACGCTTTTAATAAGCTTTAGAATTAAGAGCTCTGCTGGCTGGCAGTCAAATAATAAGTTATCTGTAATCAAGTTCTCTTTAAATAAAGTAATGGATAGGAGCGGTATTCTTTGTACAGTGCTTGTTTTCCATGCTGCAAGACAGAAGCAGCAGCCTCCTGTAACAGAGGCTGACAGGGTTTTGGGAGATGCACATGACTGAAAAGGAACCTCCTTGGCACAAGTTTGTAATACACACTTGTACCCAGTTGATGGCTTCGTGCAATGCTCTGCAGTTACTTGAAGCCCTTCAGGGGCAAGCCCAATGACTGAAGGAGTATCTCAGTGCCTATGGGAGCAATTCCCCCGTCATGTAGTTTGGCCCACACAAAAGGTGGTTGGTTTGGTACATAAGCATCCTTGGGCTGCTTTTGCAACTCAAACACAACAGCATCTTCCTAGAGCATGAAAACCAGGACATGGGAGCAACCAAACTTAGCTTCCATGTCCAAGAAGAGTGAAGCAGAAAAACAGTCACACTGTCTAAAGAATGAAAAGGGAATGAGAATTTAAAAACTCTTCTTGGGTCTCAGTCAGATGTTCTTAAGAAGAAACAGCTTGTTAATAAATATTTTAAGAGGCAACTGTAAAGATAAACAAACCAGTCACCCCTGTTTGTTCACTTCTTTTGGGGGCTTGAAAAGCATCTCTCATTAAGTACCTACAGGTATAAAAACATGGGTTACATATCCAAGCCTTCTCCAGGAGCAAATGGAGAGTTCTCCTATGTAAAGTTTGTAGGCTTCAAAATGGTGGGACAGACGGACACAAGTGGAGTCTTCAGGAAAACCCTACAGCAGCTGTACCTGTACTGTAGATACAGGGAAGCTCCAAGCAGCTGGTGGAGTAGGATGCAGGAATG
>NW_005842554.1:60145-63994 GCF_000455745.1 Alligator sinensis
GACATGGGAAATACTGCTCTCACTTTATACACCCAAGGGGGACTGTGCTTTGCTTCCCTCCCCTCATGGATCACCTTTCCCTCTCCTTACTTTTCCACTAAAACTTGTTTGGAGATGTCCCAGCTGCACTGGCTGATTCAGCTGGGCCTTCAGTCAGCATGCCTTACTCTCAAATAGTGGAGAAATAAGATGCTGTCTCTACAGCCCTATTATTTCTATGTTTACATGGTGTGGGGTGTCTGTAAGGAATAGAAGAGAAGTTACTGAAGTGTATCACCAAGCCCAAGCTGGAGTGGCTTGATTTCTACACTGTTTCAAGTAGGATCACTGAAATCCTCTCTGTAGAGGGGACTCTCATGTAGCTCAGAGAAAGACACAGCAAAAAAAAGCAACTCTGCCATGTACAATAAAAACCTAAGCTAGTGGCTGAAAAAAGCAACCATTGATGAACAGAGGAAATATGAGGCTTTCATAGCCTCATTTATAATCCAAAAGGCACTTGAGTGGGAGAATTTCTGACGGTATCCTGATTAGCTCTGCCTCAGTGTCTTCCTTGTGACTCTGAACCAGACTGTGCTAAAAGGTCCTTGGGTGGTGCACAGGGCGGGGAACGGGGGGGAGGGAGAAAGCAGTGTGATTTTTCAATGGGAGGATGCAATTAGGCAATGCCTTGGTGCCCTCCGACCTCGGAGTGCTCCCCCAGGCACCAGGGACTGTCTAGAACGGATGGAAGGGTTGAGGTATCCAGACCATTTTCATCCTGGTGATATACAATCCTGGGGCACTGCAGCTTGTCGAACGTTGCCTGCCTCTCAGCTGCAGACAGTCCATGCTAAGCTTTCATCCCCAGGAACCGTGCAGTATTCAGCACATCGTCTCTCGACAAGTAGCACCCACAGAGCTGGCGGTATCCTGTGAATGATTCCCGCCCATGAAGTACTCGCCAGTTATCCACAAACAGTGCCTGGATGGGAGCAGAAAAGCAGTCAGACCAGGAAGTGAACTAGAAGCCATGTGAGATCTCACACTAGGGCACTGTCTTTCCCCCACCCCCACCGGCTATGACAAGTAGCACAATGGCAGCTCCTGGCAGGAACAACCCCAAAGTTGCACATAATGCCAGAAAATGTCCACCTTGTGCCATTTACTTCTCCTTCCACAACAGCTGGCTGGCAGACTTTACCTGCAACCCTAACCCCTGGGGTTGACTGGGCTTTGCTATTCTCTTGCTGTAATGGCCCAGTGCCACGCTCGCCCTGTTTCTGACCTCAGAGGCCATCATCACTCACTTTTCAGACTGCCCTGCCTGCCCTCTTCTCTCCTTTCCAACATAGACTCCAGGAAGCTGTAACTGTTCTTTGCCCCTGCAATCTTGCCTGGTATTTTCCAATTCCAAGGGCCCTGAACCTAGGTTAATACCAAATCTAGCCCATTTATGTGTAAACCCTTTCACCTGGGCCTAGGATGGGTGTAGCTCCAGGGGAAATATAGCTAAGAGCTATTTACCTACAACCTGGTTCAGATCTGCATGATGCAGTTTTAATCCTAGACACAGGTTTAAAGTACTCCACCATAACACACACACACACATCCCACCAACATTTTAAGTCTAGAACATGCTACTTTCTTTCAGTGCTCACAATTGATGCACCAGGCACTTCAGTCATTTCTAGGGTAAATTGGGGAATATTTTATTTTTATAAATCTCTTCTCTTGCAGAGCAAGACAGAACACAGCTCATATAAACCATGTTTAATCAGGCTAGCTAGCCTGATCTGTTTCCTCAGATGTTCTCCATACATATTTCCATTAGAATATATTTCCATTAGACTTTCCACTTCTACCAGGTCTCAACACACTACCTGACAGAGGAAGCTTACTATTTCACAGATAAGGACATCTATTCCCTCCCATGGGTGGCAGCCATCCTTCCAAACTGTCTCTTCGGTGAAACTCCACTATTTCTCTCTTGTCTTGGAGCCATTTATTCTCCACCTGCCCCCTCTTCCAGAGGTAAGAACACATATAGAGATTAATGTGATATGATGCATTACCCCTTACTGCAGTTACTACAAAGAGGGAGAACATCCAGCAAATGTGCCCAAGGTATTACACCAAGTCAGTGACAAAAGTCAGCAGCCCTGAGTGCCATACCACTCGAACTAAAACCAGGTGCCCTGCCTTCCTCAATGCACGCAGTCTAGTCTCGTGAACACAGGCTGAACTTGTGACTCTACCTTGCCTGGCTTCAGTTTGACCCAGAGTTCATTTTCTGGTCTCCTTAATTCTGTGGTGAGTGTTCGGTGTGCAGCATACCAGCGATGCACTACATCGTAAGGCACTGTGTTGATGACTGCCCGGTCATAGTTATTGTACCTAGGAGAGAAGAGAAACAGAACAGACAGTCACCAGGGGTCTGTGAGTAGAGAAGAATCAACTATGCCCACAGGGAACATGTTTAATCATAATGGACCTCTTTAAGAGGGCCCCAAAAAACCCCAAAAGAGGTTGCTTTGTGCAGTGGGGCAAGGACTGAGCAGTAAAAAGCTTAAACCTAATTGCAAAACTCTTATTCCCCTTTTAACTCATTTTTCTCTTTTAAAATGTTGTGGCCTTGAGTGATGCCTGATTGTTTCCCTTCTCTACCAAAAACTCATTACAATTACAGCTGCCAATTTAGGCTGTTCAGAGTGAAATAGTTCTTGATGTTTATGATTTCAGTGCTGCAGAACAAACAAGGACAAGGGGAGCAGTGTTGTTTAAAATTAACATGTCATTCACTTGCCAGACTGTAGCCCCTAAGCAGAGGGACAGAAATCTTTAATAATGATATACTATTTGTCAGCCCCCACAAAAAGGAGGGAGACACACAACGGCAATGCATGATTACTGATGTACATGTCAAGGGAGAAACGTGTATAAATTGTTAGCTCGAAAAATATCAACTCTGACTCATCAAAAAGAAACTTAAACAACTCATACCAAAGACAGACTGTGTTGGAAGTGCATGTGATATCTACCACCATACACTCTGATCAGTAAGCTGTACACTACTTATTTCAAGTACTGGTAGAGCTAAATAATCAGTTAAATCCTGCCTCAACATTATGCATGTTTAATGAAACAGCAAAGGGCAGGGGAACAGGACTGAGTTTTTATAGTCTGTGTTAGGCAAGATTAAAGGAAATCTATGACAAGCAAAATTAACCAATAGTCGAAGTAAGGGATATTAGCTGCATAGCCTCCATTTTAAATCAAAACTGAAACTTAGAGCCTGGCTGAAGTTGAATTTCAAAAATATCTGATTAAATTTTTACCTCAGTTCATTCAATAACAGGCTGATATCCAGGAAGATCTTTATATATGACACTGCTGCCTCTGAAGTCAATGGCATGATTCTCATTGACTTTTAAATAGTGTGAGATCAAACCCAAGAGGAGGACTGGGTCATATACTGTTGAAAACTGAGAGTGATCTGGTGGCTCTTGTGGAGTTGGTATTTACAGTCAGATGTTAAAGCCACTGATGGTTATAGTATTCAAGTGTTCTGACTCCGAGTCCAGGGGGAGGTTGGCTGTTTGCACAGAGGCAGATACCCTGGGATTTCTCTGGATTCATTCCCCACTTGGAGACTCCCACATTTTCAGTCTGAAAATTTGGCAGACGCAGAGTTCTCATGTGAGCTTGCATTCAAGGTCTGAAATGTACTTCAGGAGAAACACTTTAGAAGTGGTGAAGTGGGTAAGAATGATGCAAGGGAGATACTAAGATTCCAAGAGTGGCTTTTACACTTTTGGAACAAGTGTACTCAGTTTTCAGACGAGGGCTTTAGCTGGAGTCAGTGCTTAC
>NW_005842554.1:64025-68418 GCF_000455745.1 Alligator sinensis
CTGTAAAGCAGGCTGAATTATAGGTGGGAGAGCATACAGCTGAACAGGGAGCTGACATCAAAGCTCAGCTTAGAGGCTTCCCTTTCAAAGATAGGGGGTCTGGAGTACGAGTCAGAAAGCCTGATGGGAGCAACAATTCATAAATCACTGGTAGGAAGGGCCCAGACAAAATGCATGACCCCTCCCTTTCACCTCCCCTTTTTAAAATGTTTTGTAGAGAGCACTAGTTCTTTCAGTGCTAGCTGGATAAAACAAACGTGCTAAAAACTAGGGATGCACCGATAGAGATTTCTGGGGCTGATATGGGTAGCTGATTTTTAAGGAGGCGTATTGGCCAATACTGATTCTATTTCTGATACAGCTATATATAGCTGGTAAGTCTGTTGTGGTGGAAGGGGAGGGAAGCGGCGTGGGGGGGCAGATCAAAGACCCTGTGGTGAAGGAGGCACTGCCCAGCTGGGGCGGGGCAGGACATGAGACAGAACTGCAGCTTGTCTGGGAGGTGCGAGGGGGGATGGCTCCTGCTGCTGCATGCACCTTGGTGGGGGATGGAGGAAGGGCGTGTGCCCCCAGATCTGTGTGGGTCATGGGCAGGGGAGGCTGCAGCTGCGGGCTGGGATGGTGCCAGGCAGGCGGCAACAGCACTGGGACAGAGCTATGGGGACAGGGGCCCTTCATCCACCCCAAAAAAATCGCCGTAGCCACCCCATAGCCCCCATCCCAGTGCTGCTACCACCCACCCTGACCAGAGGAGTGGCGTGCAGCAGTGGGAGCTGCCCCCTTCCCTCATCCCTGCGCCCCTGGACAAGCCACGGCTCTGTCCCACACCCCCCTCTCCCAGCTGGGCAGTGCCTGCCCCAGCCCCTACCCTACTCCCTCCTCACTGCATGGGGCCTTGTTCTGCCTCCCCGTGCCCCTCCCCTTCCACCACACCAGACTTAACAGGCTGCACGCAGTTCTCCATGCTACCGGCTGTGCTCCTCACTGCCTACGTGCTGCGCTGTGGCTGCGCACATGGATGGGCCATTTATTGGTCAAATTATCAGCCACATCAAGCCGATTTCTGATACAGACAATTTTCTTTATATCGGTGCTGATCTGATATCAGACCTCTACTAAAAACCTGCATGGATGCCTCACTCCCCACAAAACAGGGAGGTCTGCGGTCAGGATGCGAGCCCTTACGTCTCACCTGATCAAATAGAGCTCGTTGTTCCAAGGATAGACGTTCAAAACAGGCCCAACACCAATCATGTGATTGTGACAGCCTCCTACATTTTCCACATACTCATGCTTCAATGGCACCTTGCTGAGCAGCTCAAAAGATTCAGGAGCTTGTTGGAGCACCTTCTCTGCTGCGTAGAACCCATCCACAAGCAGCGTCCGGCCACCTGTCCCTTCATGCTTGAGGCAGTGGAACACCTGGATGCTGCATGAGGTAAGAGAGAGACAAGACCAAAGGAAAAGCCAGTCAGTTCGTCATGTAGGATACACTGGATCCACACAGTAGTAATGACTCAAACACAGGGAAATGAATCTGGAGAGGATGAAGTACGTGAGGAGGCCAGCCTCTTTGGTTGCATATTCCGCTTAATTAGGCTATATCTATTCACTGGTGGAGGTAGCATTAGTGAATGACAGCAGATGCTATTTCACCAGGCCTAGTAGTGTACATTTCACTTAATGGGGACAGAGCCAACCAATGCAAACAGCTAAGTGGCATTTAATACTAAGGCAGTAATTGTGAAATGCTAGACACAATCTTGATACCAGAGTTGCTCAATAAGAAGCATTTGGTGTAGTGTTTTCTTCCATCCTGCATATCTCACAATTAAAAAATTAAAATAGCTTCTCCTGAAAACAGAATGTTCAGGGCCTTGGACGAATTAAAAAGAATTTCTGGTATTACAGTTTTTATGAAAGTTTTCACTGGATCAAATTGCTCTGGAGTATAAATTATTCACAATCCCAAAATATTTACCTTGGACTAGAAAGTTCAACAAGCACAAAGCTAACTTCTAGAAGATGCCTTCAAACAGTTTTGGTAAAAAAACCAAACAAATAAAAAAAAGTAAACGGCAAAGGAAAGAAAAATTCAAAATGAAAAATTAAAGCTTCATGTAACAGAAAACACAAACCTCTTTCTCTTGGCTACCTACTGTATCCATATCACCACAGTATTTAAGTTCCTTACTGTTTTTAACCCATGCCCTCACAACACCTCTGAGGCAGGCCACTGCTATTATCTCTGTTTTGTGTATGGAGAATTGAGGCATGGACATAAGTCATTAAGGAAGCCTGCTGAAAAGCAATATATTGGACCTTAGTTTCCTGAGTCCTGGCTAATGTCCTCACTCCAGGGACATGCCTTCACAAAATATTAGGAGTGGAACTGCTTTGCCAAGGTCACACAAACAATCTAAACTCTGCCCCTCTAGCAGAAGTTTATCTTGCACCTTTCTTTCCCTTCCCACGACTTTGCAAGATGTAGCCCTCTCAGAGCACCTTCCAGATGCACAGAGCCACTATTGACCTTTTCATGGGGTAACTATTTCACCCATGAAATAACCTGCATCACTTTCTGCACTTCATTTTCCCTGAGGGTGTCCTTTCGAAGCACAGACCAGTTCTGATTCACTGCATGAAAGGATGGGTAGGGTCTATTCACCAGCAGTTTAACCTGGGCATTGACTGCATCCTTATCTCCACAACAGGCTGCAAAAGACTTGAAAACTAGGCCTAGCCATTCAAAGGCAAGCCTTCTGATACTTGGGAAGAGGGCTACTGACGGACCATAGGGACTACAAGAAGAAAGAATGCTGACACTGACTTTCAAAAGTACAGTGCCTTGCATACTCTAGTGCCCACATATAAACCTGCCTGCTTAGTTTATGCTACCATGGCTTAAAATAATGCTGCAGTCTATGCAGAGAGACATGTTTAAACCACAGAAAAAGCTTTCTTTCAAGACTTTAGGGAAAAGTATAAAATAGCTAATGGGCTATTGGTCCTATTGAGTACATAGTAATAAAAGTGACTGTTAATGACTTTTTTTGTATTTGTCTTGGGGAGGGGGGGGGGAACGTACAAAGCTCTGGTGGAGACATACAAGAGAGGGCCTGCAAATAACACTGCGATGTTCACAGAATGCAATAAAGCAGCCTTATTCCTGTGTCAAAGTATGCCAGCACAGCCCGTTGTATGCAAACACTTCCATCCCACAACTGTAGCATACTAATAAATTGTTATTAATTTTAAAACTCTGGTTGTTATGCAAGTAACTCTGCCACCTCAAATTTTTATATTAAAATGGCTGTGGAGGTACTTGGGATGTGAACTAGGAATCCTGACCTCTATTCCAGCTAGCACTTTTTGTACTGGTCTTAAGTGGTGCTCTGCAATTCAGAGATTTCTTTCTCTTCCTCGCCTTTCAAAAGCTCTTCCCTGCAGCCATTACCCTCTAAGATGGACAGTTGGTACTCAAGGTCACTGCTCTTTAACAGCTTCTCCTAGTCCTCCTCCAGAGATGGATGTTACCTCTGCAGTCCTTGCACTTCTCTTCAACAAAAACAAATTAAGTAATCAGATCTAGGCCTCCTCTGTAACTGTGTGTGTATAACCACCATTAGGCCTTCCACTTTCCTCTATCAAACAGGGCACACATGTATTACAAAGGCTACCTGGATGACTGGCACTAATCCATACAATTGCATGGTTCACTTTCATCATAGAAGGATTTGAAGAGAGTACCTGGTCACCTGGGAAACAAGAAGGAATTTGCCAGCAGCCAAGTTTCAATAAGTGTATGTTCCTGAAAGACCAAAAAGTTTCAGGTGGGAAAAAGGGGAATAAAGCATGCTATCAGATTCCAGAATCACATAGGATTTCAGTTCAGCATTGCCATATAATGGGAACATACATGTCTTTTTAATATGTTGTTAGAGTCAATCAACCCATTTAGAGAAAAATTCTACCACTCAAATGTTTTCACTAATGAATTGCTCCTGCCTTTTCTGTTGTACCTTTGGCAAGCAGCACAAGCACATACCCACAGGGTTCCTGGAAGTAGGTGGTGTCAGTGTGACGATCCAGAGCCAGTTTTGTGTATGCGGTGTCTCCCCGGGAGAAGTCAGAGGTGAAATACCACATTCGACCATAGATGGTCTCTCTATGACAGAAAAGGTGGGACACAAACAGGTGTATATCACAATGCAACTGGGGCAGCAGAAATTACTGTCAACCTTGCTGTTTTCTTAAGTATGTTTTCCCCTTCCTCTAAAATGTACTCCCATCCAGCCCTCAAAGAATTCAAATTATAGATTCGTAGATGTTAGGGTCGGAAGGGACCTCAATAGATCATCGAGTCCGACCCCCTGCATAGGCAGGAAAGAGT
>NW_005842554.1:69364-73927 GCF_000455745.1 Alligator sinensis
ACCCCTACTCCTGCATCCAGGTGTTTTGTAACCTGGTCATAAAAAGAGACTAGATTAGTCAGGCATGATCTACCTGCTACGAACCTGTGCTGGTTTCCCCTCAGCATAATTTTTCCTGCTGGGCTCTAACATATATGAGCCTTAATAATCTTTTCAAAGACTTTGCCAAGGATGGAGGTGAGACTGACTGGCCTATAGTTGCTTGGATCCTCCTTCCTCCCCTTCTTGAAAATAGGGACCACACTGGCCCTTTTCCAGTCCTCTGGGACCTGGCCCGTGTGCCACAAGTGCTCAAATATTCTTGCCAGTGGCTCTGCAATGACATCAGCCAGTGCCTTCAGCCTTTGTCTTATTTTACTAAGACAAAATAATATGGCATGATGCATGCTTTACAGTATACAGCGTTAAGCGATGTCATGTGCTGATGAAGTTTCTACCACTTCAAGAGTTTAGTTTTTGTCCCTCATAGCTGAGCCCCAACTTCCGCTTTGTGAACTTCCATGACCACTATCCTTCTAGCACAGTGGTGGGCAAAATGGCTGATCTGGCCAGCAGATGGGTTCCACTTCCCAGGAGGCCCTGCCTGAATGGCTGGGACCAGTCTCAATGGAGAGCCCAGCCACAGCTGCTGTGAAAAGCTAAGGCTGTGGTTGCCATGGAGACCAGCCCCAGCTGTGCTGGCAGGGCACAACAGATTAGGGCAGGGGACTGCTCCGGAGCTGCTGAGACCTTGCAATGGGGGCAGCTTGCTCCGGAGCCAGGGCAGAGCTGCATTCTGTAGCCTGCATGTTCTGGGCAGGGGCACACAGGCAGGGGACCAAAAAAGGATGAAGTACGTGAGGGGGCCAGCCTCTTTGGTTGCATATTCAACCTTTTAAAATAAGTGTACCCCCAGTGGCTGGACACGCAACAGCAGCCATGCAGGGTGGTGGGTGGCAGCTGCCATGAGCGAGCCCCCCACCCCCTTCCCCACATCCGGCTGGCTGGGCAGTGCCTATGTGGCTTGCATAGGGGCAGTGTTGCCCTCACCCCTGCTCCCCCCGCTCCTGGAAGGCGGTGGTATGGGGTGGTGGCACTCCATCCCCGCCTGCCTGCACACATGTACCCCCTAGGGCCTCCCCAGTTGACAAACCCTGGACTAGATGACCTCCTGAAGTTGCTTCCAGCCTCTCTTTATAATTCTATTAAAATTCCTTCCTGAACCCAGACATGACAATTGTTTTAACCAAGATTGTGTGAACAAGACTAACTAGGGCTAGTCATCTGGGGCAGGGGTTCTCAGCACCAGTAAGCACCCCAGCTATGCTCAATGCACCCCAGCTATGCTCAGTAAGCTCCCCAGCTATGTTCAATGCCTGAGAAAGGCTAATCACCCTCATCCAAAAATGAGTAATGAAAGCAAAGGGGAAGGGGTGCAAGTTTTTCTTGACCTAGACAGGAGATTAGCAAAAGTCCCAAACCATGGGATTAATACAATAAAATACAATGCAATAAATAATGTAAACAGTATATATCCTTCTGCTTCAGAGGCCTGTGGAAGTCAAAGCATTTCTACTGTGCTGAGTCTGAAGAAAACCTGAAACCCACCCCCAGGCTGACCCAATGTGTTTTTCTCTTTCACACAGAAAAAAAAAATATCTTTCCCATTTTTTCCCTTGAAAGGCAACTACAGCCCTCTTTTGATCTTTCTGGATCCCAGGGGCAAGGCTGCCCTACTAACCCTTCATGTCAAAACAGGAAATGCCTCTCCTGGCATAGCTCAAGTCTTCCCAGCTTTCAAAATACCCTCCACTCCTTCAATGCTCACGATAATCCCATGATCACCACTGTAACTAGATGCTGCCTAAGCAGATCTTAAACTTTAATAAGGAAACGGGTGGGCCCATGGAGATGACAGGTTCCACAATTCACCATTCCATCTTGAGGCAAACGGACTAGCCAGGGAGACCACAGGTCAGCATGCCATGCTTCATTTTGATCTGAGTAGTGTGCCTAGATTATGTCCCTGGATTTAGAGAATTCTAATATTATAAAAGCCTAAGTCTCTCCATCTTTCTGTCTGTCTGTCTGTCCATAACACTTTATTCGCACTCTGATTGGCTGATGGAAACAGCTAATCAGAGTGCTCCAAGCGTGGGGGAGCACTGCCATGGATTCCAAAGCCATGCTGGGGACTCGACAGAGGGTGGGGGAGTTGAGGCCAGCAGTGCTGGCCCCGGCTCTCCCACCCCGCTTTCTTGAGGGGCGGAAGTGGGTGCGGACCACAAGCAGCAGGAGGTAAAGAGGAAGTGGGCCCAGGGGGCGCGGGCGGCACAGGGCTCCCCCGCCAGTCATTCTTGAAGGGCAATTGGCTAGTATAGATGCACAACCTTCACATTTCTCAACTGAGATTACAACCCACTCCTTGTCAAGCATGTGGTGTTTGAGTCTCAGGCAAAACATCTGGCTTTCCACAGGACATCTTTAATTACCTGATCAAGCTGACCCTCTCAGCTAAGATTTCTGTGTCGTCTTTGGTTGGGGGAACATTTTCTACAAAAGCAATTCCATACAGCAGGAAGTTCTGCAGGAACTCCTTCAGGCCCTCATTTGTTTCCAGGAAGCTCTTGCAGTCAGTGGATGGTACCTGAGCTTTCTGGTAGATCTCTGCATTCCAGAGAATTCGAGGATGCATGACTTGCTCCTTCTGCCCCTCGTAGCTGTTCTTCACCAGCCACTCTAACCCATACCGGGTCACATGACCATCTGGCCCTGTGATAACATTAAAAAAAGAGAGTTATTGTCACTGAAAACAGAACTTGTAGAGCTCTAGAATTACCAGCCAGTTCAAACACCAGATTGAGAGATGGTGTCAGTTTCTTGCTGATGACCAAGATTATTGTTGAGCAAGTTGCATGAAAAACAATTATCAGAGGTTACATTGAAACAAGTTAACATTTAATACAATACTTTGTTATTTCATATTTCAGTTTTCTAAGGTGTACCTGGTGGGGTTTCTGATTTGCTGCAAGACTTCTGGTTCACAGCTAAGTTATTGCCAAGCCCAGGGGTTGTCTCCCCAAATCAGTAATTCATAAGTTACTTTTAAGGGTGCTGTGGAGTGCCGTGCAAAATTAGCATGGTTAGGTGTGGAAACTCCTATATATGACTGACAAAATAAACCCAGAAGCATCAAACAGGAGTCCATAGTGTAAAAAACATCTTGATGTGTTGTGGTCCTTCTGAGTTCTTTGCAACAAAAAAAATTATTCTATTATTTTCCCACAGTCAAAAAATGAGCAAAAGCTAAGAGCTGACATTTTCTGAGAGGTGTCTTGAGTCTAACTCAATGAGGCACTCAGTAAAATGTTTATGAAATCACAGCAGTGAAAATGGGGAAAAAAAACTTGCTGCATTATCAAGTACATTCTCTGCAATTTATAGAGTTTCGTAGCCTCATGGAATACATTATAAGTTGATAATTTTGCCCAAAATATGATGTCCTAAAATATTTCTGCTTGCCTTTTTCAGTTCAGAACAGAACATTTTAGCAGTGCGTTCCTATAACCCGAAATCAGAATCATTAATGAAAAAAAGCAGAAAATACAAAAAGAGCTAACCCACTGGGAGTCAGACATTTACAGAAGAGAAATGGCATGATTATTTGCTAAACTCCAAAGGAATGAGTTTATAATTATTTCTTAAAGCAGGAGGAAAGTGATGTAAGCTGTGGAGCAGAGAACAAAGGTTAGAGCGTAAAACAGGAGACAGGAGTCCTGCTCAGAACCTCCTGTTAAAATGCAAAAACGTAGAAGAAAGCAAACCATTGATGTCCAAATTTATTCTTTCAATGCCTGCTTTGTTCTCTCATTTAAACAAAAACAAACATAAAAATACACTTGTGTCTGCTCAAGACTTGAAAAGAAAGGGACACTGGCCTTAAGACTTTAAGGCAGCATTTGCATGGTTTTCTGAAGTCATCTGTTTATAGCTAGGCTGCTTCTCAAAACAACACTAGATGTAGAGATAAGTCTGGCCTCTCCCAGTAAACATAATAAAAATGCATAGCCCATATTGGGATCCATCTGCAAGCCTTTCCCATAGTGGAACTTCTGTACAGGTAGTCCAGGAACAGAATTTGAAAACATCCATGGGATACGAGTCCCTACTCTGAATCTGAGTTACTTCTCTGAAGTAGCAATTCAGAGAAGAGAAAATCAGCTTTTTATTCCTACTTTGTACAATGACTATACATGAAGTGCTATCACAGTGATATGCCTTTGCCTTTTAACACCAGCAACTGACAATAAAAGAGAAAACAACAACATGAAGTAGAAAAACACAATCCTAAAACTACAAAAGCTGACACATGTCCTATGACTGTTGTCATAGGACATGAAATTATTCTGAAGTCAGTTTCAGAAATGCTGCTGATGAATTAACTGTCTTCTGCTTGGTGAAAGCAAATGTAAGCCTAGAAATGCATCTGAGGACATCTTAGAGAATGACATTGCCTTCAGTGCAGTCAGGTCATTTCAAAACACTTAGGGCCCAGACTCTCTTCACTTACATGTTTGAAAGAGT
>NW_005842554.1:73958-89016 GCF_000455745.1 Alligator sinensis
TCTACTCGGACTGTCTTTGGTTTGATGCACAGATCCACGCTGGCTGTATCTAGGCTGCGCTGATTAGTCTTGGCATTGTAGCAGGATGCTGAGCGGCAGTGATCACGCAGCCACACATAGTCAAAGCGCATCAGGGTACCTGCATACCTGAGCTCTGGGAAAATATTTAAAAGATTATTTGGTCAAACAAACTGGAACCAAACCCCCTCAGCACACAACCCCACATAAACAGGTTATAAAGTCTATTAGCACTTATTTTTAACTATTTCACAAGTTGCAATCATCTCCCAGATCTGCTGTGAAGATTAGGCAAGTTATTTTAACTAGTGCCTAGTACGCTATAGCTTGTTTGGCTGTCAGGGAACCAACTGTGGTCCTAGGTGCTATACTCACTGAACCCACAGTGTTCTTGTTCCTAAACTGTGTCAGGGGAAAAAGACTGTAGCTGTAGGCTTACTGGTAACTATAGCTAGACGGTTACTTATTTGTTTAGTGTCTATTGACAGATTTGAGTATTTCACTTTTTACAGAGGTGCCATTTTGCAACTGCCATAGATAAGATGTCCTCTTTAGAACAGTGCTTATAAGCAACTCTAACATACAAAGAAAAAAGAACCGGTGAAATGAGAGGCATAAACAACCAGTCCCCCTTTGAATACTATGGATAACCTCACTACACTTGCACAAAGCCTGGATTTTGAAATGTTACTTTATCTTGACCTACAGCAGGCTCAAGAGCAGTCTCCTTGCCCCTAAGCCCAAACAGCTAAAACTGTCCTTGTCCTATCTCAGTGTCTTACTCTAATGAAATGGCCTCTCCTTAGTCCCACTTGATTCTTTGAATCCAGGTATCCAGCTCCTACATGTAATAAAACACATCATCTTTTGGACTGAACGTGCATTTAACATTGGGCAATTCCCAAGGCAAGTTTTGACTGGGTACCTAACCACACCCCCGTAGGTTGTGCTGGAAGTTTACACAAAGTTAGCTGCCTTCAGATAACCTACAAAGCAGAAATTAGCTTGGAAGTATTAGACAGCTTTTAAAAACTGGACCAATTAACAAGCTGATCCATCTATCAGCTACCTTACCTGGAAGGCTAAGAGATGCACAAGATTAAATGACTAGCCTGGAGCTACACATAGTAAGTCAATCCGGAGACAGAAATAAATTAGGAATTTGTTTTAAACTCTTGACTTAATTCATCTCAGCCAACTATGCTTGACTATTGCAAAACACATGGGGCCAGAAGATAACCTGATTCAGCACACCTCTGGAAATATTACATCAAATGTCTATGATCTAAAACCATATAGTAAATATACAGAGATAAATTCTTGTTTAAGCTACCAAAAATGAAGAATAATTTCACTGAAGGAGCACTGCAACTGTAAACTAAGATCAAAAGAGGTTCTTGCCCCCATGCCAAGTGTGCTAGTGTGTGTGTGTGTGTGTGTGTGCGCTTACCCAAATGATCGTTATGCAACTGCCAGATACAATTCAGAGACTCTGGGACTGTGTGGTGCCAACGGGCTGTAGTAGTCGGGAAGACATTTCTGAAACACTGATGCCACGATGACTGGTGTCTATAATTTCTATTCAGCAGGCACTGGGTGCTGGGGAATACATGCATCAACCTACGGCACCACATGCTGAGGGAATTCAAAGAGGGAGAGAATATCATTACAGCGGGTGGTTCTGCATTACAATTGATCTATTCTAAAGAACCTAGAGACCCCAATCATGGGTTGACATCCACATATTACTAGGTGCCGTACACACATGAACAGATGGTGCCAGCCCCTAAGGGTTTTCAGTCTCTTGGTGATAATTTCTGTTCCAGACCTGGGGTGGTGTGGGTGCTAAGACGCATGGATGACAGGTCGCAAGTTTGAGGCCATAGCAGAAGCGCTTATTGTGTGGCCCTTCAGATTCCAACAAATCTTTAAACTCTGTTAAATAACTTGTCACACAAGGGCACAAGAAAGGAAAAGCAGTTTCTCTTCCCTACACATTTGTTTCTCATCTTCCTGGTTAGTCAGAAATGTCAGAACATTTATACGGACAGCGGCAGCTTGTCCTGAGTAGCAATCAACTCGTACAGTAAGAAGTGGTTGAATACACTTTTGTTGCACTTAAACACATACCAGATAGCCTTATTGCTGAGTTCTGAACATGGCTACCACCATCACCTAGATACTTTTCTCAATTATAGCACAACAATGCTGTTTCCAAGCTAAACCAGACTTTACTCACCTGTTTCACAGCATCTGAAATTCATATCTGCATTATTATTAAAACACTGACAAACCATCTGTAACAGCAGTACCTGGATGTCTTTTGTCTTGGCTTTTATCAACTGTACTAGAATAACATTAAGTTGGGAGGAATCCCCAATATAAAAGAGAAACAGAATATCAGATAGGAAGAATTGTGTGACCTTGCAACCTGCAGCAATAAAAATGGCATGAAATTTAATTCTATATTTACTTGACTAAAACAAGGTTCCCCCCACCAATCATCATGAGGGAAAAACCTTTGTCTCAGATTTCTATTGAAAGCTGGGGGGAAGGGGCACAGGGGACTGGTGGCTGCTGCAGCTCTAACCCTGGCCCTGAGTTTGGATCTGGGCTAGTGTCTAGACCAGGGACAGGGCAACCCCTGGCACAGGAGCCAGAGTGTGGCACTTGAAAGCATTTTGCTTGGCACATGCAATTCGGGGCAGACGGAAGGGAAGGGGCCGGGTCTGCAGTGCCACAACAGCGGCTTCCCCACCATCTGCCCCTGGCATGCCAACATTTTACACATCAAGGTTGCGGGTGTTTTTGGCACCCTGCCCAAAAACATTGCTGACTCCTGGTCTAGACCTGGGTGGCCACTCCTCCTGTTTTATACCGGACCATCCTGTTTTTAAAACCTTTGTCCCCTGTCTATTTCTGAATGAGGAATGAATCGCAAGAAGTTCTGTTTTTAGTTTGATGATGGAAACACATGTCAATCATTTGTCCTTATGATTCTATTGGCTGTGCCTAGAGGTAGGGCACTGCACAGCAAGGAAGACCAGGGTTCTGAGCCAGCCAGGGAGGGAAGGAGGGAGGTGGCCTTTCTGTGGTGGTCCTACCCTTGCTGCTGATTGGCTAAGGGGCCCTCTGGCTGCACCCACTGCTGCTGATTGGCCAAGGCAGTGGCCCTGCCCCTCACTGCTAAATGGCCAAGGTGGGCAGTGGTCCCAGTCCTCACTGCTGACTGGCTGAAGGGGATGGTGGCCCCACCCCTCACCGAGGTGATGTCCTATATTCTGGGGATGCATCAGTGGCCACCCTACTCAGAACCACGGCGGCTCCCTACCCACCTCCCTCCCTCACTTGCCCTCTGCAGCTTCTGCCCCTTCCCTCCCCTTACTGTCAGGAGCAGCTCAGCTCTGGTTCAGGCTGGATCCCCTCCTGGCACAGAGCACATGGAACTCTGTCCCCAGTCGGGCCAATCAGCAGCACTGATGCTGCTGCGTGGCTGGCAGGGGCTGCACTTCTATAGGCTGTGCTCTGGGAATGGTGGGAGGGCAGAGGCTTTGGGGTGCTGGGGGTAGGGAAGTACAGGTGGCAGGGGAGACAGGAAGGCTTCACAGGGAAGAAGTGTGCGTGGGGTGGGCGAGAACAGAGAGCAAGGGGTCTGCCTGACATCCCCAGTCACTACTTTCCTTGCTGCAGCAGTGGGGCAGGGGGGTGAATTCTTTAATTATAGCACATTTATACATTTTCCATGTATAGAATCTAATTATTGTGGGGGGTCATCTTAAATTCAAGGTCATCTTATATTTGAGTAAATACAGTAATATGAACTGCAGGGTCACAGTTTTATAGATTAACAGGAATTTTTGCTATAATCTGGGAGTTAATTAGTTGGACATTTGGAAACAGAAGATGAGGACCCAAGCATATTAAGATTACCCCACCATGAGTATGAACAACAGATATGATATAGCTGTGAAACAAGCAATGCAAACCTAGGATGCACCAGGCATAGTATTTCCATCATAAGTGTGGGGGTTGGGGGGAGGGAATAATACCATTATACAGAGCACATATGGGACTTTCTCTGAAATACATGCATAATACTGGTCACCCCATGAACATATCAGGGAAGTAAACAAAAGATAGAGAAATAGCTATTTAAATGAAAGAACAATACAGGCACAAAAATAATTGTGTATAAACTGGACATGGCTATGAGTATATTCAGGTTGGAAATGAGAAGGTTCCCAACCATCAGATCAGTCAGGTTCTGGAACAGATGTTCAACAGGAATAGGGATGGCAAAAAAACCTATCCATCTAAGAAGGGAACTTGGTAACTTCCAGAAAGGACTGTATGGACATAGAGGTCTGCAAACAAGGGACTTGCTTCAGTGACTGAGGAGCCCCCTAGGGTTGCTTCTAAGGATATGGATACTTGGAAATAAAACTGTGTCAAAGAGGAGACAATCAGAGAGTGATTTTTCCCACTGTCATTTTTATTCTTATTTTAAGTTTCCTGCCTCAACATGTATAGAAAAGTTTACCACAAGGTCAAAAGGCACTAATTTGCTGTCCCCTAATTCTTATGAATACTGTTACAGACCTATCTCTGCTTGATGTCTATGTTTTGGAGATCTTAAATGCTGGAAAGAACAATAAAAGTAGTACAAAGGCTGCAAGTTTCCAAACCCTCATTCTGCTCTACAAGGAAAGTAACTGAATAATATCTCCCAGTCCCGACAGCAAATATAGAAAGCAGAAACTGATTTACTAACACAGTGCAAGGAAACATCCTAGAGATACTGTAATCTTGGAACTGCTAGGTCTATGCAAACATTTACAGCCTTCTAGTTATAAAAAAGCTCAGATCAGAAGTCTGCTTATTGAGTGGCTACCAAAACAGTAATCCCTATTAAGTAACCTGTAACCAAGTATGCTATTTATGATGATCTGGTTTCGGATCAGAATTCAAAATGCTTTGCTGTGTAATTTGGGAAGGGTGGGGCAGCAGGGGAACTAGTGACAAAAATTACATAATCTTCCAGACCTGTGGGTTAGGACAAGAATTTCTGAACCAGTGAATTATGATCCAAATGCATTAACATGAGTGCCAGTGAAAGCTTACATTTCCCACTCCTGATACCTCCAGTAACTAAATTCTCTGCTTACTTCATCCTTGCACCAGGATCTCTTATTACTTAGAAAGTAGAGCAGATTGCCCAATGTTTTTAAAATGGGGCTGACTATATACCAGGTTTAAAAAAATGGATTACATAATAAACCAAACTTAAATACTTTTTATCCAAAAAAACAGTCAGAGGTTAAGCAGAGAACAGAGCTCAGCAGATCTAAATTCCCCTCCCTTGCTTTGGCTGCAAAGAAGTGCTCCCTCCTCCAAAAAAAATACTATATCAGATGGGTACTCTGGATAGCTAGTTAGTTAGATCTTAAGAGCTAGGTAGTACAGGCAGTCCTCGACTTACAACGTTTCAAATTACAACCTTTTGCACTTACAGCTTTTATAAATTGACATACTGTTTCAACTTTACAGTTGAAACTGGCCAGTTTCAAGGGGTAATCATTTCTTATAGAAAAATGTAGTGGTCCTGAAACAAATCCTAAAGAGAGAAGCAACCATACCTGATAAAAAGCTTTTGAATAATGAAATGATAAACCAATCTGCAAAAAAATGTACATGAAATGAGAAGCATATGAATATGGCACTTAGGCAGTTTACAAAAACTAAGCTGTATCACATAGTATTTTACATGCTACATACTCTTTAAAATATACTCTTTTGTATGGTAGTACATGCTGTATTTGCTTCCATATTCAACATATACTTAGTTTGGCTTAAAAGATTACTAGAAACTTAGCTGATTTTATTTGTTTTGTTTTGTAAGTGGGCTAACAGCTTGATCCAGAATTCAGTTGCTTCGTATTATGAGATAACAAATTTCTGTATTACTTCTGAACTGCTGCAGATTGACAAAATGTACCTATCTACTTTACGGGTAAGGCACTTCTAATATACAAGTGTCAAGTAAACCAAATGCATTCTATTCTGAAATGCTGTCCAGAGAAGAAAATCATCTTTCTGTTTTTTAGCTGTAAACTATAGACTGCTTGGAGAACAGCTAAACTGCAGTTAACAACTTCACTGAAGCTGGCCAGACTCAGAAGAATAAGAAAATATCATTTGGGATACCTAGTTCAACATCACGTATTTTGTATCTCACAAACATTCCACTCACAAAATGCATGACCTTTGATTCCTACAGTAGAAGATATAGAATGTAAGAGCATGATGGATCATTTCAGCTTGTGTACCTTTTGACAGGAATCTACGTGTTCAACAGAAAGAAAACAAGGTGTACATATTCATACAGAAAATGATAGAGAGCATAAAACAATTCTGAAAACTGCTGCTACAAACCTGCTTAGAAAGTGGCCTCTGCCTCTGATAGCTTAAGCTGCAGTTATCTCTTATATACATTCACACACTCCTTTTATCTTTCACCGCTTTCAATATCCAAGGTTGCCAGAGCATAAAAATGTTTAATAGGTAAATGATCTGCACATTTAATCTAATCAGCTAGAACTGTACTGAGTTCTTTGCTGAAGAGAGAGACTGCAACAGGCAGTACACTCAGTAAAAGTCAAGTCTCATTTATGGATATTGTCTCTAAAAGTGTTTGAGGAACTGAAAACAAATACCCATGTGGAACAAAAGGGGTTTACATTTTACCTTAGGTACCAGCTGAATAACTTGACCGAAAGCACAAAAATAGCTTTGTCCTTATTATTAGTAGTAGTAATTTAAACAGATAAACTTTCTTGTATTCCTCTTACCTTTATATGTTGTTGATGTTTAGATTGTTCATGTTACAGACTAAGATCAGCTGAGCCTCATATCAAACTTCCCTTAAGATTCAAAGAGTGGAGAGGTGTCAGAAACTCCTGGACCATTTCAGTGTGGTTGAACTCATATAACTAGAGGCACATGAGTTGGGAAAGACTTATTAGATCATCAAGTCCATCCCTCTGCCCAGGCAAGATAGCCCTTCCTCTGCGTGGGATTCTATTAACTTATCTGTCTTATCCAGAAGGTTAAAAAGACAGAGACTAGAACACATCCACTGAATCTTCAGCCAAGATAAAAGGGATAAATATGAAAGGGAGACGCTTCTAGTGAAAAGAATGAAAAAAAAGACATAACATTTACATGCATGGAGCTTTTGAGAGTACTACAACATAAGCTTCAGGAGAGAGCAGATAGGAACATATTTCTAAGGAAGCACAGTGACGGCTGCTATAGTTAGATAATAATGACATGCAATGCACAAGGTGTTTACAACAAGTAAAACTTGATGATCTTTCAATCCAGTTATTAAAATGCTAGCAGGTCTCATTTCAAGGAAAGAAAAACATTGAACAAAATCAGTTAGCATCCATATTTTTTTAAAGAGTAATAAGTGAATCTATGAAATCTGCCCAACTTCTAGGCAGCTGGCCAGCCATACCACAAAACCACAGGTCACAACTGGCACGCTGGCACTGGCTCCAACTGCTACCACCTACATTGTAATTTGTTTTGTGGACAAAGATGATTTCACATCTCATTGCCATCAACCCAGCACCCTTTGCAAATTCTTGCCCTAATCTAGTTAAAAACATTTAAAAAAAATTCTAAAATAATTTTCATCAGCCATTTCAAAACATTCAGTGGCTGATAAATATTCATTTATCCTTTACTTTTCTACAATAGTCCAGTGGAAACAAATGTTTCCAATTAGTGACTTTAAATGCAGGAAATAAGACATAATTTTAGCATTGCAACCAAACCTAACCAACATTTGCATAAAGTGGGGGGAGGGGAGAAAGGGAGAAAAGAGAGAAAAAAACTAAGTTTCCGTAAAGCAATCAGAGGGAAAAAAGTACATTGTCTGCAAGTCTCAGAGAGGATAAACATTTGTGACTGGTTTCCTGGAAACACTTGCATCTTAAATCGGGTACGTCTATAGTGCTTTACACAATGCAACCAGCTCTCCCAAACTGGCACCACTAGAATTAAGATAATCTATGTGAAGGGAATACTATTAAAAAGAAGATCAAACTCCAAAGGCTGACCAGGAAACATCTTGAAAATTGCCACCCAGCAACAAAAATAAATGAGAGAGTCTGTTATTAAATCATACCAGGTGCCAATAAACCAATCATAAACTAAGTGAAATAATCATTATGTACAGACCCCTTGGAAATGATGGACATCTGAAATTACATGGAGGACCACAGTGCATTTTCTAAAGCAAAATGTCAGCAGTTTTAAGGGCATATGGAGCACATGTTAACATAGTTTAATCACTAATTATAAACAAAACAGAAGACTTAAACTCTTGTATCAAAGTGGATTAATTTCCCTGTAGAGAAAATCTGCATTTACTGTACTACACTGTTGCAACTGACTGCTTTCAGCATTGGATTTCAAAGGTGAAAAATCTATCCACCCCCTTTCTTGCCCCACCCACAAAGGTTACTACAATAAAATCAAGTAGGTAATGATAAAGACAGAGAGTATCAGTTTTACAATGAATTTTGTTAGGAATAAAAGCAACATACTGAATATGTGGAGTACAGCACCGAATGCTTGAGTTAAAGCCTGCTTTCTGGTAATCTTACTGAAATCTGCCAACTCACATCACTTTACCAAGACTTTCATCTCCAGATTTCTGTTGAAATCCCCAAGCACATGACTCTCCCTACAGTTCTCTTTTCCAGCAGACTGATCAAACCCCCTTGTTCTCTCTCCTGTACATGGGCACATTTACTGTGGTGCTTATGTGGCTGGAATGGCAAAAATGGAGCCCTGTTAAATTGGGACAACTACTAGAATATCCCAGCTATGTGCACAGAGGCTCATTCTCAACATGACAGGGATGCACTGCCCCCCTTCTGGAGAAAACGAAAAAACACCTTACAAAAAGACCAATCGTTCCCCGATAGAAGCACAGAGCTGTCTGCTGTTGTTTACAGATAGCAGGATTTGAAGTCTTAATCCCTGCTTGAACTTTGGGTCACATCATGTTATACAGAAGTGTGCTTACAAAGATTTGAAGTGCATAGAAGACAGTGTCAAAAATTCATCTGTGTGCAGAACTTCTGTTTTGATATTATATAAATCAGTGCAGGTTCAATGACGTGATAATTACTACCTCTCCCACTTCTGCCTCTTTTACTTCTACAGACAGAGTCATACAAAAATTAAATAATTCTAACTTCCTAAAGAATCTTCAGCATTAATTTTATAATATAATATAATAATATATCAAAATATACTCTAGGTTTAATTTAATTTTATTTTTTCCCCATAATGCAAACCTTTGCACACTTTGGTAATCTCCCCCCACCATTTTCTCCTGTTGTATACATGATGGGCAATAAACAGATATTACACTGGACTGGATTCAATTCATGATTGAGCAGAGAGCATAAGAATGATCTTATAGCAGTGAACTCTAGTGAACTGAGTTAGGGACTAAAAAAGAGTGTGGCCTTAACAGACGTTTTGGCTTTCTCTTCTGTAAGCAATTTATCTGCTTCTTACAGGTTCTGGCAAGGTTAGAATTTACACAATATTTTGAGGATGGGCAAGTAATGTACAAGTGCTTCACATTAAATTAAGTTGTCCATAGTGGATGAGGAACAGTACTAGGTGAATAAAGGCTTCTCTATTTCTGTTGAAGCCATGTAAACCGATTTTCTTTTTCCATAGTTCTGACTTCACTGTAGGCAAACACATGCACATTACTAGCGAGCCAGCCATTTTAACAGAACATTTTGCTACTTGACAGTTCAGCTCCCTCATCAGTTACTGGTAATCCTGCTCCCACAGCCAGTTATGGCTGACTAACTGGTCTGTATTTATGTTGCTTGGCAAGACATAGCTTCCTTTGGAAAGAAAGGTCAAGCAATCCCTTTCCCACACATCTCTTCACCGTAGTCCCTCATCTACAGAGAATTGGCTGAGACTCCCTTTCATATCCAGTCAACATCATTCTTGATATTTTAAGGAATCTTAAAAGTGTATTAAAAACAGAAGACCAGGATAATATACATCTGATAGTAGCACCATGGGATACTGCTAGAAAAAGCTGAAGTCTACAGAGACAACATTATATATCTACCCACATCACCCAAGCGATCACTTGGCTGAGACTGGAAAATACTAGTATTATTTCAAGGATTAAAATACATCCAATGAATTAATCATGTCAGTCAGATGCATGTTGACCAAATAATCTGCTGCTGTGACTAAAGCAATTTTCTATAAAAATTGTGCTATCATTTAAGGTCAGAAAGTAGTGCTGTCTGGATTCAGGTAGTCTATCAGATAGCTCAAAGAGCTAGAAATTCCTTCTCTCCCTGAAGTGTAACCCAATGAAAAGAACTCAGACTATCAGATAAAGTGGCTAAATCTAGTTTTGACAGCGATTCTGTTTAAACCCACTGGGGAGAGCTTGAGGGTAGTAAGAGGTCAGGCTCTCTCTCTCTGCTCCAACTCTTTTGCTAACTGATAGAACAGGCCACAAAAATTATAAGACCACAACAGTTTCCAAGCAAAATACATGGACTGTTTCTTCCAGTAAATAACTTTAGAATGATAACAACATGCCTAATCAGAGAGCCAGAAAAATTAACAGACTTTCACAAGCAGACAAGGTTCTTTGGATAGATGTGATATCTTGTTTATTAGGCCAACTAAATTGTTGGAAAAATCGTTCTTTGCAAGCTTCCGGGCACAAACACTCTTCTTCAGTGTTTGTGCCCAGAAGCTTGCAAAGAACATTTTTTCCCAACAATTTAGTTGGCTTAATAAAAAAGATATCACATCTACCCAAAGAACCTTGTCTGCTTACGTCCGTAGACCAACATGGCTATACCCAACAGACTTTCACAAAGCAGTTTTACTATAGAAATTGAGCCTTTAAGCCACAAAGAGCAAGAATTAAACAGCATTTTCCTTCCTGAAGTCTGAGACATGGCAAAAAGGGAAACATTAATATACAGTTCTTCGAGGAAAAGGGAGGGCTGCATAAGATACGGGAATATACTGAAAATGGTCAATAGACAGTACTCTCACATATTTGTATCTGGAAAAGAGCTTAACATGCCACTGGCAAGTACATGCTCAAAAAAGTTAACCCCTTTGAATTATACCTCTTGCTAGCTAAACAAGAGAAAACAGGTCATTTGAATTCTGACCACATTGTCGTTAATCCAAAAGATGCCCTCCTCCTAATTACACAATTAGATCTTTCAAAGGGGAATTATTTTCTCCGCCACTAAGTTTTGGCCACGCAGTTTTACTAGTGGCTATTTGAAATTCCTTTCTTTAAGAGATACAATCTGGTTAGTTGCCTCAGCCAGGAAGTATTATTATCTGCAATAATTCTAAGGAGAACTTGAACACAGAAATCTTTCTGATCCATATGAACAATATGTGCTGCATCAATACACACAGGAATTATTTTTCACATCCAAAGCATATTTGCATGCCTCCTTTGGTTTTTGCAGGTACAGTCTGTTGATTCATCCTTTAAAAAAGGAAGAGCTATTTGATTACTGGAAGAAAATATGGTCAAGATGCAAGAGATGTGGTTAGTGCTCTGCAGAGACGTCAACAGTCACAGACAGAGCTGCCAGACCTTGTTTTAGGCACTTAGCTAGGGGTGTCTGGAAGACACATGAAGACAATGGGCAAAGTGTCCTGGATTCAATCACAGCTGTGCGGTTGGATATTAAACATCTGAAAACAGCTCAAGCAGACAGAAATTAACTACATTTAGTTAACTAAATTTAACTGCTCAGAAGCTGAGCAGCTGTATCTATTTTTCTTTAGGCAAGTCTCTCAACCAATTTTGTAATGCACTTATGTGGCTCTTGCAGTACACTGGAAACTGCAGACCTGTCTTTGGTCATTTCTGGAACCAATTCTACAACTGTGTCAAATATCCAAATCAGAATTATACTTCTTCAAAAATGGGGGCCCCCTGGATTTCAAAGATGTGATAGTTCTGTAACACACAGAAGATATAGTTGCACTCTCACTTGAAACCTGGCTACCTATAGCAATAGTGAAGCAGGAAGAAAGGAAAATTAAATGCATTATCAACTGTACTATCAGATGCAAAAGTCTGCCTGAGCCTAGCACTGGAAACAGTGAGGAATTAAATTAACAACTGGCAGGAACCGCTCTCCTTTCAATGGAAGTTCAACTTCTACCAAATAACCGGGGACTAAATATGTGCACATGAGACGGATAAATCTCTAGCATACCAAATGAGCCAAGAGATGTACTTTACATAACCTTGATCAACCACTAGTCAACTGATCTTTTAGTGACAGGAAGCAAATTAGCTAGAAGAAAAAAAAAAAACTTAAAGTATTTCACAAACTACAGATAAGTTGCAGTGATTTGCTATTAATTGAACCAAATTCAGAAAGGAAAATTATAAAGTTCTACAAGCCAAACAGAACAATCCCATGAACAAAGGCAGACTGGGAAATGATGGGCTAGGCTGCACTGCTGAATATGAGTCAACAATGTGCTCAGGCAAAATAAATATATAAGTAAAGCCAACAGCATTTTGGATTGTATTAACAGAACTGTCATTTGAAAGTCAAAGCAAGTGATTATTCTTCTATTCAGCATGGATGAGACCTTACCTAGAGCACTGTTTCCAGATTTGGGCACTGCACTTCAAGAAATATGCAAGCAAATTAGAAAGAAATCATCAGAAAGCCACAAAAATGATTAAAGATCTAGGAAATGTGACTTATGAGAAGATTAAAACATTGTTATTTAGAGGACAGTAGTAGACTATTCTCTATGGCTACAGGGGACAAGATAAGAAATAACGTTCTTGCAGCAGGAGATACTTAGGTTGGATATTAAGGACTTTCTAACACTGAGAGAGAGAAAGCATTGCAACAGGCTACCTAGAGAGGTTGTGAAATCTTCAGCAAAGGTGGGAGGTAGAAGGAAATGACTTCTTGGGGCCTTTCCAGCCCTACTTTTCAATTATGGGAAACTCTCATACCAAGAGGGCTTTATTTTTTTAAACTAAAAAGCCATTTAAAAAATGTGATGACCGTATATTTTTGCTAGTCCATTTTTAGAATCTGTAGATTTCTTGCAGAATTTGCCACTGTTTTGTTTTCCCCCTGCCTGTGTCAGGACAAGAAATACTTCCCAATGTGCAAGACAAGGTCCTTTTTTTTTTTTTTTTAAACAGCTATGCCTAAATTGTACTATGGGTGGGTCTGAAATTGCTTCTTTATACTCTTTTAGGCCAACATACAGGACTGATACACTCTCAAGATTTGTGCAGTGCAAGAAGTCAGACTACTTCATTACAATGGTCCTTTCTGACCTTAGAAGTCTGTATCTCTGGGGTGGGCAATTATTTGGGCCTGTGAACCACATCGGGAGTTTTGATGAGCTGTTGCAGGCTGGGTCGTCCCACAACACTCACCAAAAACCCTATGTGGGGTGGGGCTGCAGGCTGGTGGTGAGTGGGATGGATGGGTGAGGCCGGGATCATGGAGCAGGGTCACAGGGTGGTGATATCGCAGGGCCAGGGCCCACGGCAGAGCTGCAATCCACTGCCCGCACACCCCTGCGATGGGTACAGGTTGCACAGGCAGGGGTGGGCAGGGCGCAGATTGCGACTCTGCCCCGGGCTCCAGCCTTGTGCTGTCATTGTCCCAATATCCCGGCCCCAGATGCAGCTCCCCACCTGTCTAGCCCTGGGCCTTGATGGTGCAGCTCCCAGCCAGTCACCATGGAGACCTCAAATCAGGGGGCGGGGCCAGGGCCAAGGCAGGCCTGGGGCAGAGCTAGGGGGAGGAGGGAGGACTGTCAATGTGCTAGGTCTTGGGAGCAGGCCGTGGGTGCGGGCGGTGCATGCAGAAATTGCCCGGGTGGTGTGGCCTGCAGCTGCCCGTGCAGCGCTTTGCAAAGGGCAGAGCCCTGCCCATGCTGCCCTCCCATTGGCCCGGCCCTGGCCAGCATGCACAGCTTAATGGCAGGGCTGCTCCTGCTGCCCTGGTGCTGCTCATCTCCCTCACCTGCAGCAGCTCCTCCTCCTCCTGCTGCCCCACTCCAGGAAGGGAGGAAGCTACAGCCAGCCAGGCCGCTCCTGCCCCAGTGCATAAGGCTTCAGCTCCCAGCCACCTTCCATCCACTTGGCTGCCAGCAGCTGGTTGCTCATCAAGCCAGGCGGGCAGAGCGGGTAGAAGGCAGCCAGGAGCTGTAGCCAGAGCCCCATGCACTGGGGCAGGAGCTGCCTAGCTGCAGCTACCCCATCACCCAGAGCAGTCAGAGCAGGGGCAGGAGCAGGAAGAGGAGCCAATACTGGAGGCAAGGGGGGCTGAGGAGCACCAGGAGAAGCCCCCCCGCCCCGGGCACAGTGCTGGCTGCCTGGGGCTGGGTGGGGCTTGGCCCCGAGTGCAGCCATGGGACTCTGGTAAAGCATATGTTAGACCCTAGAGAGGATGCCCATTCATTTCTCACCTACATAGAAAGCAATGGGCTTTCTCATTAAAAACACCACACTGCAGAATACGGCACCAGTGAAAACAAGCCAAGTATAACACTTCCCACGACAAGCCTTAGAACAGAACAAGTCAACCTTTTTGGCGGCCACAAAACAGCTCCCTCACCTCCCTGGGATGCCACTTCTCTCCCCTTCCCTGCTGCTCCCGGCCCTTATCCCTGCCTGAACCGCAACCCGGCTTCTGCTCCCGCCCGACCTGCCGCTGCCTTGCCTGTCCCTCCCGGGGCCGCGTGCGAACAGGGGCGACGGTTACGGCCTGAGGACGAGCGAGGAGATGCCCCGGGGCCGGTGGCACAAGGCGAGCTCGGCGGGGCCGCCCCGGCCCGGGGGCCACGGAGAAGCGGGGAGGGCCGCAGGGTCACCGGAGGGAGGGCAGCAGCGCGGGTCGGGAAGGACGGGCCGGACGTCACTGCTGGGGCTGCGGCT
>NW_005842554.1:89557-119897 GCF_000455745.1 Alligator sinensis
CTTGGCTGGGCGGGGCGGGGGCGGACAGCTGGGAGCCGAGCACAGAGCGGCAGGGTGGCAGCGCCAGGGGGCTAGGGTCTGTGGGGAGGGAGTTTGGGACTGCAGTTCGGGAGTGAGGGGCAGTGGATCTGGGGTGGGGCAGCAGCAGGTGCGCGGGCGGGGGGAGCAGGGCTGTTGCTTGGCGGTGAGGGGCACCAGAAGGGGCACGGGCACGGGCATGTCACTGCCCCGCCCCCCCTCCCCCCTCCAGGTGTCCTTTTTGGACCTGGAAACATGGTGATGCAGGCAGTGGGTCTGTTGGTGCTGGCACCGGGCAATGACCTCAGGCGTGGGGGAAGGGGCAGCCACACAGGCGCAGCGCGCACCAGTCGCAGCCCTGCTCAGTTCCACTCCCTCCCACCTCAGACTTTTCTGTGGGGGGGCAGCACACCTGTGCTCAACTACCCCCCCCCCATTTTTTCCCCCTCCGCTGCATGGAGCTGCCAGACAGCAGCTAGGTGTGGCAGAGACCTTATCATAGATTCCAAGGAGGTTCCCGGCCAGAACAGCTACAACAGGCTGGGGCCTCCCAATTACAAGAGGTCATGCCAGGCTGTCCTCTGAACCATTGAGGGCAGCATGATGTGGATAGTGTCGCCTTAATGTTTCTGGTGGGGGGGGAGGGGTACAAGCCTACACAGAGTTCATGGCACATGCTGGACGTGACAGTGCCACGTGTCTCTGTGCGGGGTCATCGGTGTCGTGTGACGCTGCCCTTGCCTAGTGCAAGGGCACGTGTCGTATGTGACGTCACTGCATCCCCATCCCTGCCTGGCGTCACCCTGTGCGTGAGTGCTGGGGGGGGGCAGGGGACAGGGGAGCGCATGCATTGCGGTCACGCACCTGGGACCTTTCTGTCCCCTCCCCTGCACAAGGTCCCTGTGGGTCCCATGGCTCCCTTGTTGCAGCCTACCTGTGGACCAGCCGGCTGCATCCCGAGCAGCCCCTGCGCCTCTGGTTAATTCACCCTCACCCTCCTCTGTGCAGGTGTGGTGCACTGGCCTGCTGGCCCCGTCTCATGGGCCTGGAGAGATGTCACACCGGGGCCTAATCCGACCCAAATGGGAAGGTTGTGGTACACATGCCAGCCTCCTTGCTGAAGCCCACGGTACCAGCCTTCAGTCAGTCATCCTTAAGCACTGACTTCGCTGGTCTGGACATGGTGCATGGGTGCCTGAGACTTTATTCCTGAAACAAGTGCTCTGCTCCTAGCTTAGCAAGGGCCTGAGGTCTTGCAGCCACCAGAGAAAATGCTACAAGGACATGCTGAAGGCAGATCTCAAGAAAATGGGTGCATCAAGTGCTGGGAGGAGCTGGCTGCGAACGGACTCCAATGGTGCCACAACCTCAAGCAAGCAGCTGCCTGTTTTGAGGTAAAGCATCTTGTCCCAAAGCTGAAAAGAGAGAGTGGGGAAGAAAAAGGAGAGGATTCTCTTCCAGGAAGACCTGCAGCTTCTGCAGATAGGTCTGTGGCTCTTGAACAGTGGCGATGCATAGGGGGTGCATGGGGGTGCATGTGCACCCCCTGAGAGCGCTGGTGCATCCCCTGACCAGCCGCGCTCACTTGTTTCTGCGGCCGCTGCCGGAAGCGGCTGCAGTGATTGCAGTGTTTGGCTGCAGCAATCGGCCACTGCGGGATTGCCCATGGGGGGCCCCCTCCCCCACCCCTGGTTGGCTGGACTGGTCGCATGGGAGGCACATGCCCCCCCTGACAAAGGTGTCACCAGTTGCCCATGCTCTTAAGTCACCACAAGACCCATCACTCAGCCATGGTAGAGATCATTCTTGAGTTGAGGGATTGCCACTGACAACCTATGCAAGACAGACCAGCCTCCACAGACAGGGGTTGCAAACACTTTCCTTGTAACTGGTCACATGCACCTCTCTCCTTCCCATGCACTGCAGCCGCCCCCCACCCCGGCTTTTGGGGGAGCTGTAATCTGAAGGAGCGGGGCCATCACAGCTGTTCAGGCTGTGCCCTGGTACCATCTGCTGTTATGCATGTTACTCATTACAATCAAAACAGTTGAATTCAGGCCGGATGCCACTGAATGCCCTTAGGTTGTGGTCACAGGGTCACTGGCAGCTGGTGCAAGTCATTGGAAGACAGTGGCCTGCCCTATTGAAGTTGGTACATTCCATAACCTAGGTCTGAAAGGGAGCAGCTTTGCAATGCTAGGAGGGCATGTAAGAAGTATTGAACTTCTTGAATGCTTGTTTTCTTGTGTTTAAGACTTAAACTTTAAGTTGAACATGTGTAGGGGGAGGTGACGCATTATATTTAGACCAAGCAGACATTAAGGGCACGTTTCAGCATTTTATGTGCCCTTACTATCTTAGCATCTGCATGTTAAAGCTCATTAACCATGCTAAGTGTCCTCTGCATGTCTGAGTTCTGCTGCTTCAGGCAAGAGTTAATGTAGGGCTGTGCTGCCTAGCTTCTATTAGAGTAACTTCAGTCCGCTCCATGGAGATAAGCAATTTGCAGTCTCCAGCTGCCCAGAACACTCTCCTATCACCTCTTCTCCTCCCTCCCCAAGTGGGGATAGAGCCCAGGTGTCCTGGTTCCTAGCTGCACCCTGTAGTGGCAAATCAGAGCTGTGCAGGCAATACATGGTATTAATCCTTCACGTGCAACAGCTCACAGCCAGGCTTAACTGTATAACTATAACACTAATTTAGTATGGGCTAAGTGTAATGTGAGTCTGTGTGCTGTATGCGGAAGTGTGGCTTGCAGGTAGAGCTTGGTGAAAGTTTTTCTACGCATATTTAACTTCCTAAAAAATGGAGTTGGGAGGTGTGGGGGGAGGGGGTGGAGTGGAACTAAAAGAAAGTGAAATATTTTGCACCCACAAAAAGGTAAACAAATATTTCTTTTTGGCCATTTTCAAATAAATGTTTCATTCTGGAAATGCTAAAACTTCTCATTTCAACATTTTGAAAAATTTGAAGTGTTTGGGCTTTTAATTTTAAATAGGGAATTTTCTTTTAAAAGTTTACTTTAAAAAAAGGAGAAAGTAGGTTTCTAAATAAAAATCCAGAAAATGAGAGGGGATCATTTTGGACTGAGGACAATATTGTGGTTTGATACAGAATGGGTTTGGTTTTGTTTTGACAAAAATACAAATAAACCTTGCTTTATTAAACCCAAGCTGATTTTTTTTTCTTCCTGATATTTCTCTCTGGCTACAAAACTGGGGAAAAAAACCCACTCTTCCCTTAGCTTCACTTGCGGATTAAATTTGCCAAGAAAAAAAACTTGCTTCTATTATGGCATCAAGGGACAATTATTCAATATATTTTGGCTTGAAGTCTCATTTTTTGGGTTCCCATTGTTTTAGATCCCACATGAATGACAGATTGAAAGATACATATTGCACTTTGACACATTGTTGTGCCATGGTCACATCTCCGTTTTTAGGATAGTTCTCCCAGTTTTGAACATATTGCACTGTGCCAGCCCATATTGCCTTGGGCTCAGCCTGATAATTTTGGTCTCCGAGGGTGACCAAACAGTACCAAATTTACTTAGAGAAAGAGAAGGAGAGCTAGCTGGTATATCAGATGGTTATGTTTATAGAATAAAATAGGAGGTCAAAGAACAAATAAGGAGCTTTTGAAACTTGAAATGGTGAGAGACTTTGGCTGCAAGAAAAACAAGCAATGAAAATGCTACTCATTATTGCAGTACAAATAGTTAATAATACAAAAAATTATAATATCAATTGTTCCTAAGCCTAAGGCATGGATTCTGTGCAAACTGACTGTGAAGCTTTTGTCTGCCCGCTAGAGGGCTTCATTGTCCAAGGATTGGTAGACTTGATTGCCATGTTTCTTCAGGGGAAGTTTATGTAGGATTGCATACCACATCATGTAAGAGGACACATATCTGCAGTTCTGAATAATGCAGTCAGAAACTGAGATGTCTTGGCATACTGGTCTGTCATTCTCCGTTCCTGAAATTACGTATATTTTGCTGTCTCCAGAGTGTTCACTTAGCTAATGGATTCCAGCGCAACTCTGCTGAATATCCTCATTCTGACTTTCTCTCTCCTGCTCTTTCACTTCTCTTTCTTCCCACTCTATCTGTACACCTCAGTGTTGACCTTCAGCACATCTTAGTGTAGCTGCCCTGTTCTCCCACATGCGCTGTTGGTGCACTTCAGTCCTGAGGCTGTCATATTCTAGTCTTTTTCCCCTCAGTATCTACCATCTTTGCAGCAGGGGCAGAAAACTATGCCAGTCTACATTAGGTTTATTATGTTCACAAAGAGCCAGGCCTGAAAACATCTATCCTCACTTGTGGCACAACAGGACTCTTACTTTGAAGAATAAACTCACAGATGGCTTGGATGAACAGCATGATTTCTTTTCTGTGTGCACCTTTCTGTGAGGTAGTTCAGAAATGCCCTTCTGCTTCCCTATTGTGAGACATCGCCTTAGTATAAAATGCCAGTGACAGATAAAGCTGGAAGATTAACATGCAAGTGTCAGAGCATGCAACCACTGTTCCTATGCCTACAGGTGAGTAAGTGTTTCCGCTTACATGTTGAAGCATCCGCTTATATTCTGTTCAGTTGCATTGCATATGGTGATAATGTAGCAGGGGGAGACAAATGTGAAGTCTTTGCTGCTCACTGGATTTTCATTCACCAAGGTTCTGAAGTTCTTCAAACTGCCTGTTGTAATCTGGATTGATACCTTCTTGGTTGGTGAAGGCCAAAGGATGGGCATTCTGCCCACTGCTGCTGGGGTTTCTTTTCCTATGGAAGGGCATCTCCCAGTGAGCACAAGCTGTATTGAGATGTTCCCAGCAGCATTTGGAGTCCTCAGATCTTTTTAAACCTTTTTCTGATGGCTTTATACCTGGATGCAGCACAGAAACGATGCTGCTTTCATTGGCTAATGATAACAAAATGTCCATGTTTCTTTTATATCTTAACTTTGATACCATGTTCTGCAGACCCTGAATCAGGTCATTCTATTATCATGATAAGAAAGGGGTACTGCTTGTTTCTAACACTCAGAGCCTTTCTGGAAATAACAGAATATAAATAATGATAATTATTTATGATGATGATAAAAGATAGCAGTAACAGCAACAGCAATCATAATCATTGTTGTTAGTACTACTACTATTATTATTCTTTAGCTCTCTATTTCTATTTTACCAGGTCTGGACAGCTTAGTCACTTTCCTTGGGTCTAGGCTAGGAAAGGATTTGGATGAGAACCTGGCTAGAGGAAGCATAACCCAATTTGGACCAAGAGGATAATGGTAGGATTGGGGGTACAACCAAGTGGTTGAGATGATATCCACTCCTTCACTTGAAGGGATGTGGCCACCTTTTGTTACCAAGACCTGATGTACACACAGATTTGCGTGGGTTCAGCTGGAGGTGTGGCTTTAAATGGATAGAGTGGCACTACCACCACAGTGTCTGCTGCTTGCTAGAATCACACAGGGCAAGGTACAGAGAAGTAGGCAAAGCAGAGTAAAAAAACCATGTAGACACCACAATTACATGTGCTTGATAGTCACTGGCCATTGCATAGTAACCTATCTGCACAGTGGATAGGTGTGTGCAAGGATCTGATTCTAGTAATCAGTGGAAAAAAGCTTATACACATAGAGTGTGGTTGCAGATTCTGGTGCTGATAAGTCGCTGATTTTACTGAGGAGGCACACCTATATGAGACACCACACGCACGGTAGACTAATTCTACTGTGCATTAGCACAGCATGCTACTGTGCAGGAACACCCGTTACTATGCTTCTAGTTAGTAAACCACTGCACATTAATGCACGTGTAGACGTGCCCAGTAAGATTCTAACAGGAGGTAGAAAATGCCTGAAGTACAATGCTTTGGGGTTTTTTGCTGCTAACATATGACTCGTTCTATTACTGTATTTTCTCACAAAAAATATACTCCAGAATATAATATTTGTTTTTGAAAGGCAGAACGAAGAAAAAAAAATCTTTCTGTGTAGTAAGTAACTGAGTAGCAGCAGCTAGGGATCTAAGCCTGCTTATTGTTCTGCTAACTGGGCGCAGCTATACGAGACATGCTGCTGTGCAGTAGAGCAGTTTACTTGTGCAGTAAGCATCCACATCTAGATGCCGTACAGAGGCCCAGTGTGCTGTCACGGGGGCCATGCTGGCATCCTCCCTGATGCCACACACTGCCTCCCGGGGCCCCAACTGGTCCCAAGGAGACTGCGGACTTGATAGTGTTGTGGGGTGAAGCTGAGGTGCTCCCCCAGTTTGTGCAAGGCGGGTGCTCCAACACCCACATTTATGAGGGGCTATCAGGAAGTTTGCAGCAGAGTGGGCATGATTGGTCAGCGCACCAGTGCTGCAAAAAGGTCAAGGCCTTGCAGCCACAGTGGGTCACTGTCACCAACCACAACCACCTATCAGGGGCTGCCTGAAAGTCTATGCCCTTTATGTGGCAACTGGATGACATTCTTGCACCCTGGAACTGTGGCTGCAGCCATGCTGTGTTCTCAAGCATGGGTGGCCTGCCTGAGCCTCTGCTATGGCCTGGCACCTGTAGTGATGCATCACCAGGAGAGTCCCCCTTGGACCACCAGGAGCCTGTCCTGCCAAGCTCCGCATCCCCAGTGTCATCCAGCAGCTCTGGGAGCCCAGGCTACCACCTGCCCTGCCAGCTTCATAGCCTCAGCCCTGCCCATGAGGCCAGGCTGGCCATGACACTGCCAGCAGTTCCATCTCCTCCCTGGAGTGGGCCCCTGCCCAGGCAGCTGGATGCCATGCCCCACTGATGCAGGTAACCACCGGGAGCCACATGCCCTTGCTGCCAATGGGAGTTTATCTGAGCTGCCAGGCACACTAGTCCTGCCCACCTGGTAAGCCCCACACTGTGGGGAGGGCCTTCCCGTGACCTGGCCCCTGCCCCTGTCCTAGCCCTCCCCTCCCCCGACCCAGCCTGGCTGTGCTCCTGTGGCCACTGGGTTCTACCCCACTTCCTCCCACCACAGTATGCAAGGAGGCAGGAGACAGTGCAAAACTTTATTGAGCATCCTGTGCCCCTGCAGATAGGTGGGCATGGGCATCATCTGCTGAGTTACACATTGATGCCAGCAGCGATGTCCTCTGCTGTGGGATGCAGGGATATGTAATGCAGCCACAGGTAGCCCTGCAGGTGGCAGCGGAGGTTGCGGGCCAGCACGGGCTTGCCCACTGCACCATTGAAGCTCAGAGTCCTGTGCCAGGTGCTCAGGTGTGGCTGGGGCATCATGGCCAGCAGCAGCAGCAGGGCATAGTGGGTCAGAGATTCATAGATGTTAAGGGCTGGAAGGGACCTCATGAGATCATCAGGTCCAGCCCCCTGCATTTGGGCTGGAAAGACTACTGGGGACAGATGATCCCAGACAGGTGTGTGTCCAAATTTTTTTGAAGATTTCCAGAGTAGGTGATTCTATCACCTTTGCGGGTGTCTGTTCCAGACCATGGACACTCGAACTGTACAGAAGTTTTTCTTTATGTCCAATCTAAAGCAATTTTCTAGCAATTTATGACCATTATTCCTTGTCATCCCCTGGGGTGCCTTGGTTGACAGATGCTCCCCCAGGCCCTGATATGCACCTCTTACGTACTTATAGGCTGCCACCAAGTCCCTTATAAGTCTTCTCTTCTTCAGGCTGAACAGTCCTATGTCTTTCAGCCTCTCCTTGCGTGGCCTGCTCTTCAGACCTCTAATCATACACATAGCTCTCCTTTGGACTCTCTCAAGCTTCTCCACATTCTTCTTCAAGTGCGGCGCCCAGAACTGGATGCAGTACTTCAACTGCAGCCTCACCAAAGCTGAGCGGGAGGATGACAACTTTATTCTTTCTTGAGATGCACCAGTAGATGCATGCCAGTGTCTTAATCGCTTTGCCAGCTACAGCAAAGCATTGGTGGCTCGTGTTCATTCTGTGGTCTATCATGACCCCCAGGTCTCTTTTAGTTGTGGTGTTAGCAAGTGTAGCACTGCCAAGCCTGTAAGTGTGTTGCATATTATTTCTCCCCAGATGGAGAACTTCACATTTCTTGGTGTTAAACTTCAACAGGTTTTGATCCGCCCACCTTGCAAGCCTGTCCAGGTCAGCCTGTATCCCCAGCCTATCCTCCAGCATGACAAAACTCCCCCATAATTTGGTGTTATCTACACGCTTTGCAAGTATGCTTTTAACACCCAAGTCCAAATCATTAATGCATGTTGAATATGTTGAAAAGAACTGGTCTGAGTACTGAACTGTGAGGGACACCACTGGACACCATGAGTCATGCCGACTCAGTTCCATCTATTAATATTCTCTGGATCCTGCCTTGAAGCCAGTTTCCTAGCCACTGAACTGTTAAATTGTCGAAGCCTCAGTTGCCCAATTTTACCATGAGGACATTATGGGAGACCAAATCAATGGTCTTTTTGAAATTCAAGTATATGACCTCAACTTCATCTCCCTTATCCAGTGGTGAGTTACCTGATCGTAGAAGGAACTTAGGTTGGTCAGGCATGATCTGCCCACAACGAAGCCATGTTGGCTGTCATCTATAATGCTGCCTTCAGTTAGCCTATTACTAATGGATTGATAATTTGATAATTTTTTCCAGGATTTTTCCTCCTTTCCTTTAAGATAGGCACCACATTGGCCCTCTTTCAGTCTTCTGAAAGAGGTGCCACAAGAGTGCCACAAGTTCTCAAATAGCTTTGCCATTGGTCGTGAGAGGATGTCAACCAATTCTTTCAGCACTCTCAGGTGTAGTTCATCTGGTCCTGCTGACTTGTAGATATCCAGCCTCTCCAGATGTTCCCTCACAATATCTTTACCAGGTATGGGTGGGTGATCACTGCCACCTTGATCATCTTGTATCCTGTCAGGCAGGGTAACAACCTTAGACAGGTGGAATATCAATGCAAAATATTCGTTTAGGAGTTCAGTTTTCTCCTGGGTGTTGGTTATCAGCTGTCCCATTTTGTTCTGCAAGGGTCCTACATTTTCTTTATTTTTTCTCTGACTTCCTATGAAACGAAGGACTTTTTATTGTCCCTGATTTCTGTTGCCTGTTTGAATTCAGTTTCTGCCTTTGCTTTTCTAACCTGCTCCCTGTAGGTCAGGCACCTCTTGGTTTGTGCAAACAGCTCCTCGTACTGTATCCTGGACACTTGCAGCAGGGGCATGCTGGCCCCTGGGCATCTCCCTGGACCCCTGTGGGGAGGGTGGGGGTGCCGGCAGCTCCACATCCCAGTCATCCAGGAATCCTGTGACTCCTGAGCCTGAGTACTGTGTGATTGGCAGCAGCACAGGTGACAGGCTGGCCTGCAGGAGGAGAACAGGTGGAGTCTGTCTGGAGACATGGCAGCAGGTGCTTCCAGGAGCCAGGCCTGTCCTGGCCTGGGAAGGGGGCAGAGGAGGCAGGCTGCCTGCAGCCAGCACCAAGCATTCCACCAGCCCCTGGGGAGTGTGTGGGGCAGGTGCAGCGGGTGAACTCGGACTGGTGGGGTGGTGGAACATCCCAGAGGAGCAGGGGGGAGGAGGGCGGTTTGCAGTTTACGAGGAGCGGGGTGGGGTTTGCAGATGGCCGGGAGTTGTGGGGCAGGGTTTGCAGCTGGCCAGGCACTCTCGGTGGTAGTGGGGAGGCTGAAAACTCCCCTGCTCCCAGCCAGCTGCAGCCCCCCGGTCCCGTGGGATGCTCTACCACCTCATCAGTTTGAGTTCACCAGCCATGCCTGAAGTGGGGATGTGGGGCTCAGCCTGTGGCTGCCTGGACTTAGGCCTGGCCATCTAACCTACCATGGTCCATGGACACCCATGCATGCACAACCCCCAATCTGAGGCCAGGCAGCACATGCCCCTCGATACAGAACATCTTATCTCAGAAATGTTGCAAACTCTCACAAATAGCTTCTTTCTCCTGGTTCTGCAGGTTCTGTAGCTGCATGTGGGGGAGAGGCAGCAGTTGGATGGCAGCTCAGGGTCAATTCCAGCCTCAGGTGGGGCCATGTGTATACGTTGGCTCAGGCAAAAGAGGACCCAGGACCAGACCCTTCTGCTGGACCACCTGGTGACTGCGTCTGAGGAGCAGCTGGTGAACTAGTGGGCCTGGCAGGTGGAGGATGTCTCCTGGCAGGAGGCTTGGTGCGTGGAGGACATAGGCCAGCAGGATGCTTTGGGGGCAGAGGACGTGGCCCGTGAGGAGGCAAGGGATCGGGCAGACCAGGAGTTCAGGGGGAGGCTTCTGGCCCTGGAGAAGCGCCACATTGAGGCCCTGGAGTGGAAGGCTGTGCTTATGGCCAGAGCAGTGGAGGTGATGGATGAGGACCGCTGGGTGCTGAACACCATCCTGGCCCTAGTGGTCACCTTTGTGCCACCTGCTGCTCTGGCCCTGGCTGCAGCCCTACCTGCCCCATGGCAGCTGCCCACTGCTCAGTACCAGGCCCCTCCCTGGGCCTGGGCGGAGTTGCTGTGCCCCCTCCACCAGGCAGGATCCCCTGCCCCGGCCCTTGCCCCAGGTTCACCCCTACCCAACCTCTGCTTGCCCCAGCTCCACATGGCTGTGGAGCAGGACCTACTTGTAGTGGGGCCGGGACTGCATACTGGTCCTGCTGCCCTTGGCCACTGGCTGCAGGAGGGGGACATGGGTGCTGGAAGAGCAGTGCCTGCTGTCATCCCTGGGTGAGCCCCCTACCTGCTGGGCTTGCTGTGGCATGCACATTTGTGGGGGAATGGCCAGAGGCTGGGGTGCTGGGTACCTGTCCCTAGGCTCCATCCCCTAGGCACCTCTGTCCCATGGCCCCTCATCCAAGAAGGAACATGCACAGCACAAGAGGTGGGGGTGCATGGGTGGCTGTCTAGGTAGGCTACAGCGGGGAGTGCAGGAGGTGGTGGTTGGCCAGCATCTCTCGCACCCATGGCCCAGGCCCCCATTGGCGGGTGTGCAGATTGTCCAGGGCCTCAGCCTGGGGATGGGGGGGAGGAGCCCATCTCTGTCACAGCTTGTGCTTCTGGCCAGGCATTCTGCCCACTGCATCTCCTCCACCCAGGCCTCTTGAAACAGCTCTCTCTAGACCTCATAGATGTTATGCAGCACACAGGCTGTGATGATGACCCAGAGGATTTTGGCCTCAGTGGCCTTGAGGCAGGTGGTGAGGGTGCTTTAGTGTCCCTTCAGCCGGCTGAAGGCACACTCAACAAGGGTGTGGGTCCAGTTCAGGCACTGGTTGAAGTGTGCTTGGCAGGGTCCAGCTGGCCAATGTAGGGTCACATCAGCTAGGGGAGGAGTGGGTAGGTGGGGTCCTCAATGGGGAGCAGCAGGACCATCACTGCACCGAGCTGGAGGTCCAGCATCCCTGGCGCAAAGCACCTGCTGTCCACCAGGGCTGGCAGGGCAGAGTTGTGGAAGATATGGGCATTGTGGGTGCTGCCTGCCCAGCTGGCACTCATGTTTGTGAAGGCGCCACAGTGGTCAACGATGGCCTGGAACATGATGGCATGAAAGCCCCGCCAGCTGTAGTAAGGGCAGTTGCCATGGGGTGGGCAGGTGATGGGGATGTGGGTCCTTTCTAGGGCCCTGATGCACTGGGGGAAGCACAGGGAACAGAACCCCACCACCACCTCCAGGGGGTTATGCATGTGGAGCACCAGGTGCCCCAGCATGTCCTGGAAGGTGCTGCACACCTCCAGGATGGCCTCCGCAGAGGTTGCCTTGCCCATACCAAAGAGGTGGCCAACTTACTGCAGGATGGCAGGTGTGGCCAGTAGGGCTGTGTGAAATGGAAGCGTTTTGTTTCAACCAGCGTTTCAACGTTTTGACAGAACAGTGTTTCATTTCGACTTTTGCTTCAAGTCAAAACAGGTGTTCTGTTTCGTTCCATCAAAACGTTTTGCTGTTTCGACCCTGTTTCGACGTTTCACCCATAGGATATAATTCGGAAGGTCAAAACAGGTTATAACTTTGTTATTTCTGGCCTGATTTGGATGAAACTTGCAAAAATGGTAGCTCCTTCTGAGGGCATGATGGCTACCAAGTTTCAAGAAGATATGAGCAGGGAGTTTAGAGAAACTGCATTCCAAAATCTTGAGAGCAAAACTCATGTCACATATATGTGTTAAGCCAGAGCAGGGTCAAAACTGCAGGGGTGGTAGCCCCAGCTGAGGCAACAAAGTCTGCCATGTTTCAAGGAGATAGGTGCAGGGAGTTCAGAGAAACTGCAGCCCAAAATCCTGAAAGCAAAACTTGTGTCACGTGTATGTGTTAAGACACAGTGGGGGCAAAACTGCAGGCTTGCTAGCCCCTGCTGAGGCCATGAAGCCTGCCAAGTTTCAAGAAGATTGGTGCAGAGGTTTGGGGGGAACTGCACCCCAAATTCTTGAAAGCAAAGCTCATGTCGTGTATGTGTTAAGCCACAGTGGGGTCAAAGCTGCAGGGTGGTAGCCTCTGGTGAGGCCACAAAGCCTGCCAAATTTCAAGGTGATAGGTGCAGAGGTTTGGGGGGAACTGCACCTCAAGCTGCAGACAAGCAAAACTTGTGACATGGGTGCTTCTGCAACTGTGTCTGTCTTGGGGCACGGGGGTGGGGCTGCCACAGGCCTGGCTGCTAAGCTACTGTGTTACCAGTTACCAATTAATCATGATTCACTCAGGGACCAGCTCAATACACAGTACCTAGCTACTACATAACAACTTAATGAGCATGGATTAACACCTACAAAACCACAGACAGACTGAGGAGAAGAAATAATCAATACAGACAATCAACTGCCCCAAGACAGACACAGTCAGTTACACAAGCACCCATGTCATGAGTTTTGTCTGTCAGCAGCTAGGAGTGCAGGGCCCCAGAGCCCTTGCATCTATCTCCTCAACATCTGGCAGGCTTTGTGGCCGTAGCAGGGGCTACCATCCCTGCAGCCTTGACCCTGCTGTGCCTTAACATACACACTGTCACCCTTGTCACAATTTTTACTTGTCCGCAGCTTGAGGTGCTGTTTTCCCCAAACCCCTATATTTATCTCCTTGAAACTTGGCAGGCTTTGTGGTCTCAGCAGGGGCTAGTGTGCCTGCAGTTTTGACCCCGCTGTGGCTTAACACATATACGTGACATGAGTTTTACTTTCAGGATTTTGGGGTGCAGTTTCTCCAAACCCCCTGCATCTATATTCTTGAAACTTGACATGCTGTATGCCCTCAGAAGCAGCTACCGTTTTGGCATGTTTTATCCAAATCTGTCCAGAAATGACAAAGTTATAGGCTGTTTTGACCCTCTCCATTATAGCCTATGGACAAAACGTCGAAACAGCATTGAAACGGCAAAACGTTTCGACTTGCCTCATTTCGTTTTGAGGCTATTCCAACCATATCTGTTTCATTTTGATTTTGCTGTTTCAACCTGGAAGCAGGTTGAACCAGCATCAAAACAAAACTGGTGGTGAAATTTTGCACAGCCCTAGTGGCCAGCTTGAGCAGGGTGAGAGCCTGCCAGGTGTACTCAGAGAGGGGCTGCTATATGGTGGTGTCCTGCCACTCCAGGTGTGGGTGGAGCTGCTCCAAGAGGTCTTAGAAGGTGGCCCAGGTTATCCAGAATGACTCCAGCCTCTGCTTGTTGGCCCAGGTGGTCTGGACAATGTGCAGCCACTAGTTCTGGCTGGCCGGGCAGGCCCAGAGGAGGCTGGGCTGGAAGCCAAGGAGGGCATGGATCACCCTGAGTGGCGTCCAGGAGTGCATCATTGGCATCCCTGCCAGGGTCTGGCCAGCAGGAAAGGGTCTGGCCAGCAGCTGAACAGTGGCAGGGGGCCTAGGACAGTGTAGTGAGGCTTGCTAGGCAAGTGCTGAGCATGGGGGAACTGGTAGGGCCCAGACTGCTCTGGGCCAGATGGTGGTCTCTGTGGTGGACCAGCAGGGCAAGCACCATGGTGACCAGGAGCCTGGGGAACTGGATGTCACTGCCAGAGCCAGTGGGTGGAGCAGCCATGGTGTGAGGGGGTAAAAGCTATGGTGAGAGAGCTGCTGCATGCTGCCCCTCAGCTCTGCACGCTGCTTATGGCCAGAAAAATGGCTGACAAGGGAACAGGGAGTGGGCTGCCTTTTAAAGCTGGCTGCCAGCCTCAGGCAGCCGTGGCTGGAGCCTCCACATCCCCCTGGTGGCAGCAGAGACCTGCTGTGGCCAGAAGAAGTGGGAGCAGTTTGCTGCTAGGAGCAGCAAATCTGCTTCCATGTCCCTGCACATGTAGACGTGTGCCCAGGAGTGTTTACTCTCAAGTAGTTTCCTTGAGAGCAAATGCATGTGTAGATGCGCCCACTGAGGATCACTGCAGATTGTACTTTGATTTCAATTGGTAAGCAACAGAACCTGCTCTTACCATATTTCTTGCATATAATGCACAATCAAATTTCCATTGGCTGGTTTTTGGGGAAAAGTCATGCGGGAGGTGGGAGGGGTGGGAACCAGTGGCTGATTGCTGATTCCCCCCAGTGGCCGATTGCTGACCCTGGAAACACTGGCGGCAAAACAGGAAGTGACAGCAGCAAAACCGGAGGTGCTGCCGGTGCTTCTCTCGGCACCCCTGCGCCCCGGCTGGTGAAGGCCAATCCCTACACATTGCCTATGGGAAAAGGTGTGTTGCATGCGAGAAAATACAGAAATGGTAGGCACTTTCTGTGTAGACAATAAAATTAATCTTTAAAGTCCTAGTGTAGTAGCTCAGGTAGAAGCAGTGTCCATGGATGCGTTTTCTATCTTCATCTGTAATGGGAAGACAAACACAGAACCCAAAAACACTTATACTATACTCTCCTTTCATGTGAATAATACGAGTACTGCATTGACTGAAATGGCTCCCAGCTTATTTCCAGGTGGAATTCAAGTTATTGGCTCTGACCTATAAAGGCCCCTGTGATTTAGATGCACTTGTATCACTCCTCATACCTTTGACTGAAAGCTGCAGCAGCAAGGCTGATAACACCTATATTTTTATGGTTGAGACTTAAGACAGGGCTGCATAGTTGTTCCCATCATTTCTGTTTTTATATCATCAGGGTTTTTGTATTGATATTAAATAAATTGGGTGATTTGAAAAAAATCATCCTTGTTAACATGGTTGGGCTGGGTAACTCATAAGCTTCATTGTCTGTGAAATATCTAGAGATTGAAGAGATATGGACATAAGTTACAGCTTTGAAGGCTGCTTGAAAAACTGACCCCTTCCATTCCAAAATGAACCCCTATTGTTTTAGGAACACTTATTAAATTATGGATCTGAGGTGGGTTTCTCTGGCACCATGCATAGAATTAGCATGCCTTGATGTGAGTAACTTATTGCCACCTGCACTTTTACTTTACCATGTAGAAAAAATTATTAGAAATGTGTAGGGGCTGATTTTCAAAATAAATGGATTGGCGCACACAAAAAATACAAATGCAATTGTGTACTTAAATGGTAAGCATAGTTACAGAGACTGCATATGCAAATCGGGCATTTGCTTGCACGGGCAGCCAACTATGTGCACAATTAGCCTTTTGTATGTGCCAGTATCTGTTTTGGGCATGCAACAGCAACAATTTGCATGCATTAATTTTTTAAATTCACGCCTTTGATTCTTACAAAAAGCCTTCTGATTTCCCTGACATCTGCCATTTGTTTTAACCACTTGAACTATTTCTAGTGCTAATCCAACAGGATGTAGTAAAGTAATGGAGTGATTAGCAATGACTTTCTTTTAGAAGAAACAGGGTGATGTGTCATTTTTTGCTTTGTATTTTTAGAGTGTGTTCTTTTGAGGGTGGGGGATGTGACTGCAACTTGGAAAGAAGCTGGCTAAGATCTAATGCTTCCCAAATGCTAGATTGCAGTGGAGCAGCTCCCATAGGAGATAAACAAGTTAGTCACTCGGTGAGCTCACAGCCACGGTATTTCAGCCTCCATGAGAATTTGTCGCAGCCCCTTCCTGGGATTCCAGTGTGTGCGTGTGTGTGTGTCCATGTGTAACAAGCTAAAGCCTGTGAAGGGGACCTTGAGGAAGATGTCTGTGGACAATCCTGTGTTCCTAGGAATGATCCACTATTGTCTAGCCCAACCACCTGTTCCTTTTCCTGCTTGTCATATACTTGGCTAAGTGCCCAGCCCTCTCTTTTGCTCCAGTGTTCTCAGCAGCAACAGTGCAGAAGTCTCAAGCTTAAAGAAAATCTTACTGGTTGTGTCCGTGATACAGATCCATCATCTTTCCCTTCTGTAAGCAGTAGGGACATCAGCTTGCAATAGCATGTTGTTACACTGCAGCAGAATGCCAGGGTGTTGCAACCTGATGATGTTTCATTGAGATGCATCATCATGGAGGGATTCTACAATGTCATGTTGATCCATAATGTCATGGTCCAAAGGTATTTCAGGATTCAGTCAAGCTGAGGTGGAGCCTGAGGGACAGAATGTGAGACTTACATTGATAAAGTTATGAAACCTATGACTCAGTGTATGAGACGCTCAACATATAAGGCTCAATATGCAAGTCTTTACTTAATCCCCCTCTCACCCCATTATCTCTTCTATCCATACATATCACAGGCCTTTGCAATGTTCATTTATGTTAGCTAGACCCAACAGGCCATAAACCAATGGTTGTAGACCTGCAGCTTCTGCTGAACAACGTTGCCATCAAAGACAAATTCAGAGAGAGACTGAAACAGATTCAGTAAGGCCTAGGTGACATAAATAATGAATACACATTTAGAGTGCAGAGATGTGGGCAACAGATTTATTATATAGCAGTAGTTTGTAAAGTCATCAAAACAACATAGAAATGGTAGGGGGTTGCTAGCATTTACATCATCATCATTTTAAAAGAAATGGTTTTCCAAATGTTTTTACAGCTCCACACGCATAATCCTGATTGTAGTTTCTGGGTGCTACAGAGTAATATAAATATTAAACGCTGTAATCTAAAAATTGACAGATAATTAATTGCACCAGGAAACAGTTATTATTTGAGACATTTCTTCTCCCCATGTCATTGAGACCATGTTGGTGTCTGGCACATGCTGTCTGCTGCTTAGACTGGAAGCAGTGTAGTTACAACTATGTAGTGGTAGAGGTGAGCTAATTATCATGGGATTGGGTTAATTGATGTCACTCAGCAGTGCTAATTAGTCCAGCTCTGATGCTGTGTAGACAAGGGTACACTCTTCCAGTTTAGAAGGCAACCCATGTCAAGCAGGATGGTGTGCTCGATGGCACAGTTGCTAGGCGTAGTAAGCTTGTGATAACATGGGGACTTTCACATGTCTGTGTCTGTCTCCATGAAGTTTCATGTGGGTCATTCTTATGTTCCTGGGCGGACACTGTATCAGCATCAGGATAGCCTGGAATGTGTAATTCAAAGCAGAGAAGAGGTCCATATATAAGGCATATGTTGCTAGAGCCTGGGGTTGAATATCACTACTACGGTCACAGATGGCACCATGGAGAGGTGAATGGTTGCCTCTAGGGTTGACCAGGACACAGAAACTTGCTATGGAGTACCCATTAAAACTCTGAACCTGGGAATTTTCTTTTTCCCCTGCCCCCCACTTTAAATTACTCTAATTTGATGCTAATACATGGGTCACAAGTTGTTTAAAAAAAGCAACTGCCTACACAATTCTTCTCTTTCCTTCTCTCAGTTGAGGACTAATGATTGGATGTTATATCCGGCCTCTAGAATTAGCCTCTTGCCTGGGAAAGACACTGACAGCCCTGTCTGCAGATCCATCACTCCTGGGTTCTGAGGTCAGCGGCACATCACTGGGCTGGTAGGAAAGCATTTCCATATCCTACAGATGTATCCTCTTTTTGGCTTACACCCTGTGCGACAGGTCGCCATGGAAAAGATAATTGTCTCCTTGTTTTACTTACATTTGCATTCTTGAAGGTCAAGTGACCAGCTCTGCATTATTACACAACCCAGTGTAATAAGCACCATGATTAAGAAGAAGACAGGCAGTCTGATTAAGAAGAGGACAGAGAAATTCTTCTTTCTGGGACATCAGTTCATACTTGGCCAAGATATAGCAACAGGGTGAAAACAATGCACAGTGATGACAGAAAAGGACTCGGAAACTGTATGCTTGACTGTACTCTTGTCTTGCTGGGCAACTTTGGCAAGTCACAATCCTCTCTGTCTACCCAGTTCCTTCATTTCTAAAATGCTGGTAATATGAAAGTTGCTCAGAAAACAGAATACTGTATCTATTCCCTGGTTTTGATTTTGATGAACATGTAAATTGGATGGTGCTGCTGTCCTGGAGGCAGGACAGGACCTGGCTCTGTGTGTCAGGTCAGTGTCCATGGATGCTGGAAATAGCACATCCATGCTCAAATGGTTCTGAAATCTGAGAAGTTACTTAGTTGCTGTCTTCTAAGACGTTCTAAGAGGAACAGGACCTGACAGGATCTGTCTGTCTGTCTATCTATCTGTCATGCTTGGAATTTTCATTGGAACTGAATCACATCAGAATACTAAAGCCAAGTGCCAAGAAAAATATGCATGCTTCAAAGCTGTATGAATGGAGTAGAAATGCCAGTAACCATTCATCCAGGGTTGGAGGATGAACAGCAGCACCTTTAGAAGGTGAAGGAGATGAGGTTCTTTGGGGATGAAATAACACTCAAGATGGTTAAACCTTTCCAGCAGGTTTGTTTGCCACCAGAATACATAGTTTCATCGACATCAAAATATCTGCTTATATTTTTGTCAATTTCGACAAAATTATTTTGTGGGGAAAAGTCAAGGAAAGCTTCATTGTGTGTGCAGGGTTGTAGTGGTGGTAAGCTTCATTTTCCCAAGAATTCACTTAACTGGTGGAAAACAGCAAAGAGAAAACTCAGGTCTCTGAGTAGGATGGATCTAATGGTGCCACATGTTCTGATACCAGTGATAGGGATGCAAGATAGATCTGATTCATCAGCATCCTTCTTCCAGTGATCCACAGGGTAGCAGGAAGGGGTCTCTGCCTATAGGGCTGAGCTTTCAATGAGAGGGTGTCCCACCACGTTCCCAACAAAAAAAAGCTTCCTGTTGGGGAGAAAGGCAGAGGGGGATCACCTAAAAAAAACCCCCAACCTGATCATCTATTGTCTGGAAAGGGCTGATTTCTGACATAGGGTCTGACATATTGGTCCAGCTGATGTCCACCTGTGCTCATTTCCTGAACCTGGAGATGGTATTTTTTATCTCTTTGAGTCTTTGAAAACGTCTTTCTGCTTGCCAATAGAAGTGAAGCACTAGTTAAGTAAATCCAAGGGGATGCTGCATGAGGCTCTGATACTGCTGGATCACAGGAGAGGGAAGTCCATTGTACAATTAGTCTTTACAGCAGACTTGCCAGGTTTGACTTGCATGGATCAGGTAATTGTTTTGATGGGCCAGCAACATTTTCTGCCTTTTCACTACCTTAGCATAGGGGAGGTGGGGAGGTCTTGTACCTGGATGGCAAATTTTCCTGGCAGTTTTGCGAGGGCTGATATAGCCCTACAGACAGATCAGCACAAACCTCACTCATGGCTAAAGCAGCTGTGCACCAGCACAATCAGAGAGCGTGTTTCCCTACCTATGATCCTGCTAAGGAGTGCCTGAATGAAATGAACACCAGAGCCTGAAAACATGGAATGTAGCTGCTGTTTGGCATGTGCCCAGCGTGTGCCCTGCCCACTTTTAGTCTCTCAGTCTTGCCAGTGTTTACTGGCATGCACCCACCACTGCTCCAGTGGGAATGCTATCAGATCTTTACAGCATTTGGTGCTTTCCAAGTGGGAGCAAGTGGGTGAAGCACCCTTCATGGCAACACTATGAGGTGTGTTGTGGATGCCATATAGACAGACCCACCACACCCCTTCCAAAGCCCATTGGAATCAACGGGTGTCAGCCCACTGACTACAATGTGTGTTTTACTTTAAGCTCATAGGAAGAGATGATCTATTATCAATGTAGGCTCAGGACCCTGAATGTGACCTGGGCCAGTTTCTCAGAGATACAGGGTCTTGCTATTCAAGAGGTTTTCTCTGAGATGCACTGCTCTGCCATTGGACTCCCTCCTCTCCTGTCACCATGGAGACACAATTGCTTATTTATTTGTGTTGGTTTTTTACATTTAATTTAATTTATCTTCCCTCCCATTTTTGTGTTACTCGAAGGAAGGAAGGAAGCCCAGGCTCGGATGTTTATTCGTTCTGTCCTGGCTGATGTTCCCTTGGTCTCACTCCAGTGGCCGATAAACTGGCAGGGAACTGGAGCGTGGAGCACAGCAGAGCCTGGGAAAGGTCAGGACCCTGCTCTCCCCCCGTCCTTGCGTCATGGCCCCTCTATGATTAGCTCAGCCTGGGGGATGCTCTCTCCCAGCACTCCTCACACTGGACATTCTTCTTCCTTTTGCAGTTTTCCAGGAGAGTTGATAATGAATGTCACCCTGGTGTCTGGGGGGATAAGCAGTGAGCACGAAGTAGAAAGGACGATGGAAATACCTTTCAGCAGAGCCCATTCCACTGCAGAAGCTCCTAGAACTCCATCCAGCCTCTGCTAAGGTTTAAATTAGGGAGCTTCTTCCTGGGTGGCAGTTTGGTCTCGTGATTAGCACAGGGACTTGGGAGACAGAACTTCTGGGTTATCTTCATGGTTCCACCCCTAACAAGCAGTGCATGATTTCACACTCCTTCCTCAAGAGGGGTGCTGGAGGTCCTGTTTCTATGCTGTAAAGCCATGGAGTTCTTTCTTCTAAAAAGCTTAATTTTAGGGCCTAGTACCTTGAAGAGACTGTTCTCTGAGAGAGAGAGAGAGAGAGAAAGAGAGACTGCATAAAGCCTAGAGGCAGTCAAGCTCTAAAATGTCCCAAGCTTAGCAGTTCGTTGCTAGCATGGCTGAAGAACACCAGTTTCTGTAACTGATAACACACAAGGGGGTGATGTGGCTCTCATCATCTACTGTCTTTGACTCCTCAGCCCAAATGATCAGATACCCAGCTGCAACCTTCAGCACCTATTCAGAACGAGGCCCAAACTCCTGCTTTTGGATCTGTAGCATACCTGAACCAACCTGTCACCACTCCCCATTTTGGAGGTGAATTATATCCCACAACTCCAAGACAACAGGGCTTAGACAACACTGTTATTCCCCTTGGTGCCATATGTTTCCCTCACTGTGCCAAAGTGAAAGTCATCTCCTGTGCCTCAGTCTTCCCATCTGTGGAAAGCAGATATCTACCCATTTTGTCAAGTCCTTTAACATTTGGGGTGGGGGGTGGTGATAAAAGCCATATAGTATTACAATGTATTATTCAGCTGGGTAAAGGGGTAGTGGCAGAGTAGTGAAGGCTTCCTGCTGTGCCTCCAGAAGCCTGAGGTTAACCCTTGCTCTAGGTCTGTGCTGAAGATAGTCCCTAGCAGACCCACTTGTCAATGACTGGATGTATATCAGCCACTGCAGACCCTTGTGTGCCTTTGGTTACAGAAACTGATGTGCCTTAACCATACTAACCTGATGGTCTGCCTCAGCTCAAAATGGTCCAAACCTTTGTGCAGCAAGTTCCTATCCTAAACAGATAGTTTTCCTGACAAGTTTACCTTAGCAGTGCTTCTGCAGCCTGACACAGTGTTAGCATCCAAACATTATGGAAATATGCTTTGGTGCATGAGCTTTACAGTGTCCCTCTAAAGCCTGGATACAGCATGTATCTGTTTGGCTGGTTAATGGTGTCCTGTCCAGGTGACCTCCTGGATTTAAACACCATTAAAAGCCATGGGAAGAGGAGCTCCATGCAGTCTGCAAATCTGTCTGTAACTCATTCTTCAGCCCTTGACTTGAGCCATTAGGTTGTAAACTCCCTGTTTCCTATGAGATATAATATATGTTCGACATGGCCCATAATGGGCAAATATTTATGGGGTATTGAATATATGCCATGTATGAATGGATGAGTGGAGTATAACTCACTCAGCTGAGCTGGAAGGCCTGGCTCTTTGCTTCTCTCACTTCCTATGCAGTGTCCAGTAGCACACAGGGACTGCGTTCCAAGAAAACTGAGAATATGAAGTACTGATGCATTCAATTCATTACCATCCTGTTGTAAGGCTGCCTTATGACAAACAGGCAGGGCTGGAAGATGGAACTCCTGGATTCTGCTCCTGGCTTGGCCTGGGACTCACTTCCTGGTCCTAGGGAAATCACTTCCCCTCTTTGTGACTTGGTTTCCTCATCAATGCAATGGGGATAAAAACGTGGACCTTTTAAGATGGTTTGGAAGTGCAATTCTTTGTAAAGTGCATTGAGATCCTCAGGCAGAAGGTGCGGAGTATGCTGTTGTGAGAGGTACTGTAGAAACACTTGGACAGAAAGAAAAGGAAGAATGTTTGTTACTAGCAGCTCTGTTCATTTCACGCTGTGACTAAAAGGGTAATGCTGGACCAGGTGGGTTTTCAGCAGCGGCAATCCCAGGCACAGCAAACTCCAAATCTAATGGCTCTGAGCACATTGTGATCTGGCTGTTTTTGCTGATCGCTCCTTTCACATGACACCAGGAATCCTGGGAGTTGTTGCAAAACTCTTTCTTACAATGGCTGCTTGCCATATCCCAGCCTCAGAGGACCACTTGGGTGATGAAAATGGGTTTCTCTACAGGACAGACCTTCCTGCCTTCTCACCCTTCTTGGCAGGAAGAACAAAACAGGCAGACAGGGGACTGGGGTTGAAGTGGCCCAGAAGCTGCAAGATGTGTCTGTACTTTCTGCCATTTGTGAAGGAACTAGCGTAGGATCTGGGTTCAACTTCTAGCTCTGCCAGAGATGTCCTCTGTGACCTTGGGCAAGTCAGTATCTGGACATACAAACAAGTTATTCCACAGTGGCTTTCCTGCATGCCAGCTGCTTCTTTTGGCTTGATTGCATGCCAGCTGCTTCTCAGCCACAGCCCATGTGCACGCTCTTTCGCTATGGTAAATGAGAGCTAAACTGTGGTAACTTCCCCTTCCTCCATTATGGATGAAGCTATTATGGTTTAACTTCCACTTCTGATGGTTTAAGAGTGCACACATGAGCAGGTACCATAGAGCAGCTGATGCACAATAAAGCCCTTACCCCCTTTCAATCAGTGGTAAATTTCTCATGTGTCCATATCCCTGGTCTCTCCAAGCTTTAGGGACCTCCATGACAACACTTCTGTCTCTCACAGGAGGGTCGTGAGATAAGCTTCACAAAGCCTTACAAGTCCCTGTGATGTACCAAGAGTCTCTTGGTGCCATTTCACTTTGCTTCACTTTTCAGAATTGGCTTTCATGCAAGGATATCAAAGCACTCTATAAACACTGATGACTGAAACCTCACAGACCCCTGAGAGGTGAGTGAATGTCATCACCCTCATTCTCATGGGTGGAACACGAGGTACAGAGAGCTCATGCTCCAAATTCCATTTGCCATTATCCTGGTGTAAACCCAAAATGACCTCAACCAAGCCAGGGTTTTCATTTGGATTTGCACCACTATATTCAGAGACCAGCATTTGGCACTAAGATCATGCGCATACAGGGCAAGGCAGTGTTGTACAAAGATACCTGAGCTATTTCTGCAGGCATGGTCTGCAGAGCTGGAAGCAGTATAGCTGTTAGTACAATGCTCCACCCAGACTAATTAGCCTCACTGGGAAGGCCTGATTAGCCCAGGTACAGCACTGTCCTAACCCATGTATGCTCCTGGTTCCTAAGTTAGCTTCCTCACAGCTAGGTCAGGGTATCTCTACAGGGCACTGCTGTGTGCATGCTGACAGTCCATTGCCCCCAAGAACACCTGCCCCTGCTCTTGCAAGCCCCAAACCTCAAAACAAGGCAGGGAAGCCCACCTCAGGACACCATCTTGAGATTCCTGTTTCCAGGATGCTTAAGAATGGGGAAGGGCGGGGGACTGCTCTCAAGGCAGCTTCTCTGCCTTTTCTGCACATTTGGCATGTGCAGGTAGGCGGGGTGTACTTTTTGATAGCATTCTTGGGGGGGTGAGGGGCATGGGAACAGAAGAGACATGTCCCCAAGTGACTTATTTAGCATTATACAGTGAGAGAGCACAGATTAAAACCCAGGGGTCCTGTCTTCCAGCCAGCTGCTCCATAGCCACCCAGGACAACACTGATGACTGGGGCCCCAGTTTCCATTTTGCCCCTAGGTGACTGGGGCCCCAGTCTCCATTTTGCCAGATTATTCCAGTATCCGTGCATGCTGTTTGATTGCTAGTGCCCATTCTATGCTCAGGGCCTGGCTCAATACCTATCTGAAATTCCCTCCCAATGGTACTCAGCAGATTGGTGGGTGGGGGAGCTGCCTGGCTGACAGACCAAGGACACCACATGAAAGACCCTGTGTCATTGGAAGCCCAGGTCACTGCCGATGCTGGGTGCAACAGCAGCCACCACTTTGGCTGCCTGCCTGCTGGTCTGTGCAGTAATTCCAGATGATAATATATGGCTTTGATGCTGCTAATAGGAGCTCTCTCCCTACATTTCCTCCTTTCAATCTTCCTCCGCCCTCAGCTTTGCAGGGTCAATAAGTGACTTGCATTAAGGCAGACTCTCCATCAGTTCCCATGTGCCTAATGCAGCCAGGCCTCTGCCATGGCCTCTGATTTGTGTGGGGCATGGGTCTTGTAGCTGGGAAGGTGAATCCCCCAGGTGGTTTGGGGGGCTGAGGAAGGGAAGGGAGATGAGCCCTGTAGAATCCCCGAGTACAGAGTCTGTTCCCACAGCGTCACTGACTACAGCGACTCCCCTCAGCTTCTCTCACTACAAGCTGGCAGGCTCCTTCTCTTTTTGCCCTTGCCCTCCCCCCTTCTCTCTGTCTCGCTCACTCCGTCCATCAGCAGACAGTCACTATTGATTTTCCTGTTTCAGCAGACCCCAGCCGTTAGGCGAGGCCACTTACTCCCTGTTGTATGGGGCCCTGTGAACTCTTAGAGACAATACGTGCTCCCCTACCCTTCAGTCCCCAGGCCTACTTGCCACACTGGAGCATTAAATCTTTTTTGAGGGGGGAGGGCATATGAAAATGCAGCCATTGCTATTGCTTTCTAACAGTGGTGCTGCCTGTGAAAAAGGCTGGTGGAATTGTGAACTGGGAGCTGTATTATGGGTGACTGTTTCCATCCCCCTGTATTTCATTTGGTGTTGAAGGACTTTTTTATGCTTGCTGAGGTTCTTTTCTTGCTCTCTGCCCATGCCTTTAGCCCATGGCATGAGCTCAGCAAACTCATCCTTTGGATGGGCTTTTCATCCTGAACTCCTCAGGATCCAGACCAATTCAGTCTCCTAGTACAGCGGTTCTCTACCTTTTGCACCTTACGTCCCACCAACCATTTTGTCAAAAACCCCTGGTTCCACCATGATAAAAACAAACCCCCACAAAATTGCACTGTTCGAGGTATCTGTTGATTCATCTATTTGAAGTGCTAGCAACTGATTTTTTTCAATCGGGCCAAGTCCCATCTACACGACCTTCAAGTCCCACCAGTGGGACACGTCCCACTGGTTGAGAAACACTGCTCTAGTATCTCTGGGAAAATTGTCTCCCTTGTCCTCCCGCCCCCTCATGCCTCCTCACTCATGCCCCTCGCTAATTAGATACATCTGAGTCATCCTGGTGTCTTTCAGAGCTGGCCAAGGAGGAGGTGCAGCTGGGTTCAATCACACTGAATTTACATGGTGACAGTTTCAACTCTAGCTGGTTTGCCAGGTGAGAGAGTGAAGACCTAATTATTAATCTAGAGGCTCAGGTGCTAGTGCAGGAGAGGGGGCACTCGGACCCCTAGTATTCAGGGCTGTCACTCCTCCAGGATGTGACTCTGAGGCTAGGGATTCATCTAAAATTCGTCCGAGGACAATCATGTGGGAACTCCAGTAGCTTTCCCTATGGACCCTGGAAACCTAGGGGACTCGTAGCTTCTCATGTCAGACCCCAGGAACTTGGGATTCAGGAATCGTGTAATTGAAGCCCCTGGGGATTGTGTAAACTCTTTAGAGGGAATCCAGGAAGTCTGTAAAGTATTCATGGAGGATGGGAAATGCCTGTTATTCCTTGATCCCTTCAGAAGAATCCTGGTAAACCCAGAAGTTCTTCATCCAGAAAGCAATGGAGTTCCTGAGGAAAGGGATGACAAATTCACCCCTCCTTACAGGTTGGGTCCAGATGTGGTAGTGGGACAAGCAGTAGCAGCCATGAACAGTTGTTTGTCATCCCTCCCACTGCTGACCCACATCCCCAACCGGGCTCAGTTTCTGGGATTTTGGCTGTGGACCTTGCCCCTGCTTGCCCAGCCCCCAAATATCTGGCCCCTCTGGGAGTCCTACAGGCCAGATAACATGGCTCCATGGACCATATCCAGCCCTGGATGATATGTCTGACACCCCTACCTTAAGATCACTCCCAGAGGAAATCCCACATACTTTGAGGGAGCTTTGAGGGGGTGGCCAGGAAGACTCTGAGGGAACAGTTAAGGGGAGTCTCCTCTGCCCAGGGGTGGCACTAGGGGGAGGCTTGGGGGGCCTATAGCAACCTCAAAATTCATCTTAGCCCCGCCGTAGCCACCCCTCCCAGCATTGCCCCTGTCCAAGCCCCCTGCCCCCACCCTGGGCTGCCAGTGCCCACCCTGTGTAGCTGAGCCCACTCCACTCCCGCCTGTAGCCCACAGAGATGTGGCACTCCCAGCCCTGCCCAGACCAATCTGGTTGCATAGACTATATATATATTCTCCTTTTGCAAATAACATAGATAAAACACATGTTTAAGTGGGTATTGTTAAACAAAATGAATAAGTATGTTTGACCAGAAGATGTACAATGCAGCCTCCCCCCACAATTTTCTGTCTAGCCCACATCAGCCCCCTCACTGGGAAGGGGCTGGCACCGCCTCTGCCTCCGTCCTTTCCAGCGTGCTGCATAATTTTAACAAAGATCCATTAGAGGGTCGCTTGACAGCCCCCACTCATGGCATGACATGATGAAAGGGACAAGAACACCGTCCACACAGAGAGTAGGTTAGATTATGATTTATATTAGGCTAAATCTCAAATTAACTTTACTCCAGAAAAAAGGAAGTGTCTGGGAGGCCCAGCCAAAGATGAGTGTATAAGGCCCCATCATATCCAGCCAACCTCCATGTTACATATTTATTTCCTGACCTTGCCCAACTCCCACAAGTATGGGTCCAGTGCTCCAGCACCATCCATTTTCAGGGCTAGTTGATTCAGCAGGTGAGTTGTTATGTACTTCTTAGTGAATTCCAGCTTTCATGACCCAGTCCCAAGGAGCTGCAGTCCAAGCTAGACAAAGACCCTGCAATTGAGACCACAATTTCTTTAAATTTCAACTCTGACCCTACTTAAAAGACGCTTTCCCATTTATCAACTTGATGTGCAAAACACCCCTGCCTTACAGGGATAAGGAACTGACATGACTTAGTGAGCTGTTTGAGGCAGGGATATCATACTGTTTGTATACACAGCGGGCACGTCTACATGTGCATTTAAGCACGGCTAAATTTAATGAGCATTAAGCTAAAGTGCATTAAGTGATTTTTGGCGGGTGTCTACACATGCAGGACTTGGCATTAAAGTTAGTGCACTTGGCACTAAAGTTGGTGCCAAGTTCCTGCAGCCCTGCCATGTGCCCCTAGTGGCTAGGCAGACCAGGCACTAAAGTTAGTGTCGGGTCACTTCTACACGTGTTAATGCACTTTAATTGCACCTAAATTTGATACCTGCATTTGCAGGTGTGACCGCTGGGTCTTGAGTAGCCGGTCCTGTGCTACTTTGGCTTGTGCATGGAGGGGTGTTCTACCTGTACCCTCCCCGACAAACGCCGTGCTGGTGTTCCCTCCATGGGTAGCTTTCCCCTATCTCGCCTGCCACAACTTGAATGTTCCCTAGTGGTGGGGAAGTGGCTATTCTGGGGTCTTCCATGGCACGGGGTCCCGATGGTCACTAGCGGGGCTCCACCACCCCTACACCCCGTCCTCATGCCACCTCGGTGAGTTGGTCTGATTTTTGCAGCCCTGTACCTCTTCCTCTATTTCTGTAGAGCCTTGTGATTGGACTCCCCTCTTAGGATCCCGGCTTCCGTGGCCGACGGGCTTACTCCAACTTTTCGTTGTGCTAGTCGGCCTGACTCCTGGGGCCTATAGTATCCTAGGAGAAGCTTTGCCCAAACCTCAGCCCAGCAAGCCATCTCATAAATTCTTCACTGCTTCTCCTCCTCCTCGATCCCTTTTCCACCTCTCAACCCCATCACTTGGGGAAACTCAAAAGAAAAAACCTTCCAACAGAAAGAACAAAAAAACCAACTCCCTCCCCAGGTCTCTTACCTCAGAGACCCTGGGCTCCAAGCTCCCTGCAACTTGGCTGGGAGCGAATCCCTACTCAGGTTTTATTTCTCTCTTCTACTCCTTCTCTTAATTCTATAGCCTGGGCTACCTTGTTCCTCAGCCCCTGTGGTGTTCTTGTCTGGAGCCCGCTCTACTCTCCTGTAGGTGGTGGGATCTCCCTCTCGCCCGGGATGACCCGTTGTGTGCTGTGCTGTCTCTCTGGCTGCCTTTGGTGTGGCCCGCTCCCTGAGCAAGGCTCCTCCTCTTCCCTCCGCCTCACGCTACTCCCACCTGTGGAGGTAACTTCTGCGCAGTGTCTGCTGTTCCCCCTTCCTTTGGAGCTTCTGTTGGCAGGCAGAGTTGCTTCCCTCTCACCTCCGGCGTTATTATCCTGCTCCTACCCCTTGAAGATGCAGTGGGCACCAGGAGCCTCCTTTGACTCCTCGTTCGCCGTTTCTTTCTCCTGGAGATAATCCCGGAAGGGACCTGGTGTCCCCGTACTCTCTGGCTCCTTCCTCTCTCCTCCTCTCCCTCGTTAGTTGGCTTCCTTTATCCCCGCCATGCGGGGCTTCCTCATGATGTCACTGGCCGGCCCCAGCTGAATAAAGGCGCAGCTAATGAGCTACGCAGGCTTTTCCTTTGATTCCTGTTGCGTCGCGCCTCCTGTTGAAGGTAGGCAGATTTTCCTAATTTTTTCCTCCCTGTTTGTTTGTTTTTCTCTCCTGGGACAGCAGGTATCAAATTTAGGCATGATTGGCCTAATTTTGCCATTTTTAATGCACGTTAAGGGCGTGCACGTGTAGATGTGTTTCTGTAATACACATTAAATTAGGTTAATGCACATTAATGCATTAGCCTAATGCATCTTGTAGATGCACCCAGTATCTCTCAGGATAAGTCCCTGATCACCACAGGGGCATTCAGGTGCTACTGCAAAGCATGTGAATATTAGTTACAGGTCCCATTTTGACACAGGTCCCATTTTTGGCTTCTATTGAGAGGTTTGTGTGCCTGTACATGAGCAGGTTCCTGGGCTTCCACAGGGTGTTTCTGAAGTAGATGAATTGATCGAAATGGGCTGTTGAGGTCCCTGCTGCTTGGAGATGTGCCCAAACAGCACTGCAGGTCCTCTGAGGTTAGGATTTTGAACTGGCGAGTACTGTGGTCTTCCTCCTGGAGACTGGATATGTTGGCCACAAGGGGGTACATGCATAGCAACGTGAAATGCAGTGCCTTTGGAAACAGCCCCACCAGGACCTGCTTAAGATTCTGTCCATTTCTCTGCCCCAGAGCGAAGTGCAGTATAAAAGACTGTGTGGGTCTGCAAGCAGCCAAGGCCTGGGGATGGACATAGGCAGGCAGTGCTGGAGAATCCTGATGAGCAGGGATCTTGGTTTTCCTTGATAAAAAAAATCCCCAATTTTCGGGTTAAAAAAGTGACTAAAAATCCACGTTTCCATGATTAAAATGAAACACTACTATACATATATTTATATATTAGCGGTGTTTCATTTCAATCATGGAAACATGTGGATTTTGGGATACTTTTTTTAAATTTGAAGATTGAGGATTTTTTATCATAGAAAACCAGGATCCCTGCTGAGCAGGCTATCAGGCAAGGTCAGCTGGGAGACAGATTACTACAGCAAAATGCTACCTTGGGCAGTAGAGACATGACCCAAGCCTCACAATGAATCCTGAGGGAGATAGTCTGTCCCTGACAGAGGCTGAGCAGTGAGGCACTGCCTCCCATGCATGGCTTCTGCACAGTCACATGGCTATGCCTTGTCTTGGGGAGGGGGGACGTGTACCCTGACTATACTTCCAGGGACATCACAACATCCTTACGCCCCACTCCAGTAGGATCAGGGGAAGACAACTGTTTACACAGCTAAAATAACCCCAGCTAGCTGTTTTACCATGTGTCATAGCTGCGGGCAGAC
>NW_005842554.1:119907-125466 GCF_000455745.1 Alligator sinensis
GGGCTGGATGGGTTAGCCTCCCATGGGGAAGAGGGTATGAGTCAGGTGAGAAGCTCTTTAGAGTCCATTCAAGTCATACCAGGGGTTTTCACTCTCTTTCGTGCACTGTGGTTATTGCTTCCATGCACTCTTGCTAGCCTTGCTGCGTCCTGTTATGATCCCTATACAGAGCAACTGTTGTAATAGCTTTGTCCCACTGCCCTTACAAGTCACCTGTAGCTGCTGTGTGTCAACACTTTGCTCCAGTGCGCTGTTCTACTGCAAAGTCGCTGGCTGTAGGGAGGCCGGCACCTCTGCCTTGGCACCCAAGTTCTTCCAGCTCCTGCAGCCTGGTTCAGAACTGATCCCTGCAGTGATTCATAACTGGAAAAGAGCAGGTTAAGTCAAATCAAATGTCTCCCCTGTCAATGGCTGTCAAGGCTCAGCAGTTTCTATAGCCAAGAGCACACAAACAATGTGAAGTGATGACTAGGACTACGCCCAACCACCTCTGACTCCTCTGAGCCACAAACATTTAGGTCCAAGATTTGAATATCCCAAGGGTGAGGAGGTGTCTGGGTTTGGGATTTTGCTTTATTCTTATCTCTACTTGGAACTCGAGTGCCTCCTGGACCCCAGCGGCTCAGTGAAGCCATAAAACCTGTGTTGCTGGCTCTGGACACACTGTACAGTTTGATTTTTCAAAGGTACCAGTTCTTGGAATCCATGAGGCTAAAGAATCAAGATGGGGGCTGGGGTGGAGAAAACAACATGCCATTTCCCTTCCCCCTCTTCCTCTCTTTCTGCTTTCTTTCACCCCTTCCAAGTTTCACCGCTGTTTCCCTTGGACAGTTTGGTCTGGCAGTTCTGCTAGCTGGGTGGTTTCCTCCGCTTTAGAGGAAAAAAAATAATAGGAAAGGGAAAAAAGCAAAACTATAGGAGCCAGGGGCTGGGCCTTGTTTAATAAAAGATAGATCCCAGGATATAGTCTATATTTACAAGGAGGGGAGAAACTGTAGGACCTAATTGGTCTCTGCTAACCACCAGGGTCCTGCTGCTGTGACAAGTGACATCTGCACTAGCATCCAGTAGGGCTGCAAACACAGGCTTTGGTTTGTTAGAAGCAAAGCAGCCTTTCCTTAGGAGGGGGAGTTGGGAGGTCTGAGTTCTATTTCTGGCTTTTGCCACTCACTTGCTGTGTGACTTTGACTCCTTTCCTGACCATGTCCTTTTGTCCTGACCTGCAGCTGCTGTCTTGCTCTCAGCTTTCCCCACACAGCTGTGCCAATCCAGACCTACAGCATGCCCTACCATCCCATCCCTGAGCTGAAGCTACTCATTGGATCTCACTGACAGCCAAAGGAAGAGAGAAAGCCAGCTCCCCAGAGGGGACACTCTTCATTTGACCCCAATGCCCAGCAGCCCAGGTGTCACCAGGATTCTGCTGTCTGGACCCTTTCCTTCCCTTTCCTTCCTTCCTTGAAGAGCCCTTAACCCTGAGGTCACTGTTCTATCTGCTGAGCCATTTATTCTTCTCTCCCTCCCTCCATCTACTGCAACTTTCCCACTGTCCTTGAAGCTGTGCCTGGCCCCCATTCCTTCCATCTCCACAGGGTGCTGGCTCAGTCTGGAAGAATGTGACTCTCTGTTGGGCTGGGACTCCTCTGAGCTGGGAGGCTGCGAGGACCCTCCACAGAGAACTCACAGCAGCCCTGATGACTCCAGTACCTCTGTCGCATGGAGCTTGGCTTGGTATCAGCTTGTGACTTGTCAGTTACTCACCTTAGATCTTCCTGCAGCTGACTCAGCCCAACCCAGCCCAGCCCCCTCCTTTCCTCCTGTGGGTGGGTCTGGGCCAGAGTGCTGATTGGATCAGAGAACATCTGGCTTGCAGAGGGGGCTCTTTGGAGAGAGAGAGCTGCTTCTTCTAACCTGATTCTCTCCTTTCTTATTGTCAGAAGAATCTTGCAGGCTGAAATGTTTGTGTTCCTATTGACCCCCTCCCCCTATCTCCTTTCTAATTCCCCCTGCAAGAATCTAGGCCTTCCCCACTCCTGCAGCCATGTGTGCTAGGCAGCAGGGCAACTGGCATAGGGCAGATTTTGGGTGTTTCTCTTAGAGCCCAGAGATCTGGCAGCTTATGAGGCTGGAAGATCTGATGCAGCTGCCTCTGGTTAGGGAGAGGCCTTTTCTCATCCCCTCGCTGTCAGCTGGGATCATTTCCCCTCTGCTACCATGGGGCCTCTTGTCCTCCCTCTTGAATTCAGATTAGAGTGATCTGCTTGGATTCCCTGTGGCGTGTTTAGAGACTGTGGGTGAACTCCTGGCCCTAATGAAGCCAATAAGTGCTTTGCTGTTGACACCAGTAGAACAGGTTTTCATTTCACAGCTCCCTCAGTCTGCAATAGAGCACTGGCCTTTCCAAAGGGAAGAAGCCCCAGCTGCCCTTGGAGCAGAGGTGGATTTTACTTGAGGCATCCACCTGAACAGGCTTCAAAGATTCAGATCACCCTCTCAGGGCCCCAGGGGCAGACAGAGAATGGTGAGTAGATTCATAGATTGCGAGGCTGGAAGGGACCTCAAAAGATCATCAGGTCCAGCTCCCTGCACCAGGCAGGAAAGACAGTAGATGCTATAAGACATCATAGAGGAAAATAATGCATATGATCCACATTATTGCTGACCAGCTATCACCCTGTCCTCCTCCATAGCACCCTGTGGCCAGAGAAAACTCTCAACCAAGCTCTGGGCTCAGTTACACCCATGCAACCCATTTAAAGGTGCCATCTTGATTACCACTATGTCTATGTCTCCCTCTAGTGGCAGGTCTGCACAGTAGTTTGTGAATCCACTTTTGCTTCCACCTAATGAACTTAGGCTGAGATCCTCAAAGGCATTCAGGTACCATACTCATGGGCAACTGGTGCTGCCTTAGTCAAGGGAGGCATGTACCCCCCAGCGACCAGTCGGGGGGGGGGTCCCCCTGTGGCCAATCTCGCCTACGGTGGGAGGGGGTCACTGTGGGCAATCACTGCAGCCATTTCTGGGAGCACCATGGCGCTCCACTCACTGGCCGGTGCTTGCAGGGGGGCACTGGCACTCCCACCTGCCCCCCCTGCCCGTCACCTAAGTGGCGAGCGTGGCCTTTTCAGGGGGTGCACACGCACCCCCGTGCACCCCCTACATGTTGCACTGACCATACTCAGTAGTGTAATTGGGTGGGGAGGGGAAGGCGGGGAATGACTGGGACAGATGCACTGGGTGCTGCCTTTGCGGGTGTGGGGAGGACAGACAAAAGCTTCTACTTTTAACATGGAAGGAGCTGGCATTGCTCTGAGCATTGGTGGCTGGTCCACCTCTGACTATACTGCTATTAAGTGGAATGTAGGTGCCTAATTGCACTTAAAAGTGTGCCCAAAGTGTGCCCAATCTTGCATTTCAAAGACATCTGCAAGCAGGATTTGAAGGTTTTTGGAATCAACCCAAACCTTTGGGAGGCCTTAGCACAGGGACGGGCAATTATTTTGGGCAGAGTGGCGCTTACTGAGTTTTGGCAAGCCATCGAGGGCCACATGACAGGCAGCCCAGGGCAGATTAATATTAATTTTCTAAATTTTTTAGAGGCCCCGTGGGCTGGATAGAATGGTTTGGCAGGCCGCATCTGGCCCCCGGGCCGCATTTTGCCCACCCCTGCCTTAGCAGGAGACAGGACAAAGTGATGTTCCTTTCTCAATCATGAAGTCCAACATCACAACAAGAAATGGTCACTCGGATTACAACAGAAACATGACTGAAGGAAATAGCCTGTCAGTACAGTAGCCCCTACTGCCATGTACAACTGTGACCACTGTAGCAGGAGACCTGCAAGTCTAACATCGGTCTTTACAGCCACAAGAGAAAATGTACCACCAGTTAGCAGAACAGCTGCAATATCCACCATCACTCACTGATGAATGGATGCCATACAGTCCATACAGGTACATAAATAGGAATTGGAGGCCTAAATAGCTGTGGGCCTTGGTTCATAGATTGAGAAGTCCCCAATTCAATTGCTGATGCAGATCTATTGATCCCATATACGTGGTTCTAGGAAGTCGTCACAAAGTCGATGGTGGGGGCTCATCAGCTCTCAAACGACTCCCCTTTGTATCATCCACGTGGATACCATTTTTAGTTACCTTCTGTGAGGCTGCCCAGGCACCCAGTAAATGAAAGCACAGCACTACATTCTTGTGACGAATTTGATAACTACAAATTGCTCACAGCCTCCTCCCACACTGCTGCAGCAAAGCAAAAAATGATTCCCAAGACTTAAAAAGAAGCAGGTACATTTGATTGTGCCAAGGACCTCATAGGATTATGCCCCTTGGCTGGTGCTGGAGATCACAATGAGACCTATGAAGGGGATTTACAATATCTCACCATGATATGATTCTTATAGTGGTCTCTCAAGCATCTGGTTTTGGTCACTCTCGGAGAAAAGCTATTCCACTCGGTGCCCCCCTGCTCTGACCATTGTGAGAAGACCTATGTTTCTGTCACCAACCAATTTGGGTGCTGTGGTGGGCTTCTCAGTTGTTGCCTGTTGCTGTATGAGACAGTGACGCTGTTTTGAAGCAAGTGAGAAGTGTTTAGAACATGGGGGCATTTTTTATCAGCACCTCTGAACTCCAGACCACTCCCAAACTGTGGATTCAGATCCCTCACTTGGGACTCTTTATGGTGGTATTACTGGTACATGTGACTTACTGAGTGTACAGAGTGAGTTACAGTGGGTGTGTCTACACTTGTGCTTTAATGTGCAGTAGACTATTTTACTATGCATCACTGTCATGTAAAAATGAGGACATTACACTAATGTGCAGTAAAATAGTCTACTGTGCATTAAGCATCACTAAAAAAGCATGCAAATGTGCTACTGTGAATTAGTGCAGCCTGACGCGCATTAATTTAGTACCTCACATTGGACATACTAAATTTAACGGGCATTAGAAAAGGCATATTAATGCATGTGTAGACATGCCCAGTCAGTGCTAGGATGAGAATCCAGCAGGCCCCTATGGAATTTCAGAGAAAATGAGAACCTTGCTGTGGGCTGTTGTAGTTTTGTAACCCCTCTATACAGCTATGCCACTGCTAGAGAAATACAGTGCTTCCAAGAAGGACTCACGGTGCTTCCAGGAAGGCTAGAGGAAGAATCATGGTCTATTGGTGTCTGGAGTCATTGCTACAGAGCCCTGCTGGACCTGTGGAGAACCCTGCCCAAGATGGAACTGCTCTGTGTGGGGTGGCTGGCTTCCAGGCCTGGGCTTGCAAGCCTAGGCCTGGCCTCTCACCCTGCTGGGATGTGAAACTGCTCTGCCACAGGATTTACTCCCACTGTTCAGCTTTGTTACGCTAAACCCTTCTCAGTGTTGATTTAGCTTGGCTATGTTGCAATCTCATAGACAACAGGCCAAATGAAACCCAGGGCAAGCCGTAGGGCTCCCTGGGACCTTTCCAGGCCAAATCCCAAAGTGATGGAACAAGTGGTGTGAATGAATCATCGTGCACAATCTAGACTGTGGAGGGTGTGAAGCA
>NW_005842554.1:125497-135497 GCF_000455745.1 Alligator sinensis
AAGTGCAGGTCCAATTCAGAATGTGCGCAAATGAGTGTGGCTCATTCCGGGAGCTGAACAGGGATCTGGAAGCAACAAACAGCAAATGTAAGATGAAATCTATTGTGTCTATTTTTAACTCCCACTGCCCCATCCTTGGCATCCTCAGGGACAATCCAGCATGAAACACATCTTGATTCCCACCATCCTGTCTTTCACCAGAGGAAGGCCAAACAAGGTCCAGTGGCTAGAAGCTGAAGCTTGACAAATTCAAATTAGGAACAAGATGCAAGTTGTAAACAGTGACAGTCATTAACTATTGCAACAAACTCTCGTGGGAGGTGGTGGAATCTCTATCTCTTGAGGTCTTCATATTGGGCCTAGGTGCCTTTCTGGGAAGAACTTTGGCCAAGCACAAGTCATTTGGCTCAAAACAGGAGTAACTGGATGAAGCTCCCTGGCCTGTGACATGCAAGAGGGCCAGTTTGGTGATCTAATGCACTCTTGTGGCCTTGAAGTTGATGAACCTATGTATGGATCTTTGGGCCAAAGACTTGCACCATAAGTGATCATTACCTGAGAGCAAAGCCAGAGCAGGATGAGTCCAGAGCAGAATGGAAGCAATTATGCAGGCCTAGAACTGCTCTGGGAGGTGACAAAGTGGGCAACACAATAGCTAATAAAAGCCCATTGTGTTTAAAAACCCGGTACAATAAAATTGTGCTGAGATCACCTTCTTCCTGTCCAGCATATACTCACAAATACACAGGCATACACATACATACACTCAAAGAGATATAGCAGATGATGAAATATGGCAGGGAACATGCAGCTAGGCAGGTACAGACTACAGATAGCTATCACTGTTGGGCTACAGTTCTTGCTTCTTGCAGGCACAATTTCATGGCTGTCTGCTTGCCTGGTGTAACTTTAGCTCTTCCTCATCCTCCCTCCCTGCCTCAGTCTGGATTCAGGTGCTGCTAATTGAAAGATCATAGCAGGGAGATTGGCGGATCAGTGGCAATTGGTCTAATGGGAACTAAATATGCTGTTAAAACCCAATTAAATTAAATGTGTGTGTGTGTGTGTGTGTGTGTGTGTGTGAACTCATCCCTCCACAATCATTTTGCTTTCCCTCTTCTCTTCATGGTGGTCATGAGGGAAGTTGGGGGTACTGTGTCTGTGTCACTCTTAAGCTGATGCTGTGCTGTGGGATGGCTGGGCTGCATTTGCTGCTCCTGGACTCCAAGACTCAACACCCTGAATGGTGGAACAGGTTCCCAACTGCAGCAAATGGATGTGGCTCCCCTGATGGATCTTGCCCTATACAGTTTTGGGCTGAAATTGGCCAGGGCTGCTGCTAAAAATAAGGCTCATGGGAAGGACCAAACCTGGGCATGGTCTGCTCAGCAAAGGTCTCCGCTATAATGCAGTTGCTGTTCTGAATGCCTTCTGGAGGTGATAGTCATTATCTCTCAGTACACAAGGTGGCTTCTGGACCACTCCACCAACCAAAATCAGATTATGCTCTATTCTACAGCATTAGTGTCCAACTCTGGGAGATGCATGATCTTCACAGAAATGGCTGTAAAAATCATTCAGTGAGAGCTCCAGGTGTGACTTACATGGACTGAGATGTCTAAGTGTGATACTACTCTATCCTGCTCAAGTCCCTGAAAAACAGCTTAATGCAAAAGGTGGCAAGTCCTCCTCCTGCTTTTTGTGATTCAGTCTTAAGGCTACGATGACACTGTGTTACAAAAGTAGGTGCATTAATGCATTTCCAGGCACTTAATTAGGGTCAAATATAACCACTGTTAGATGCCTAAGTCCACTTAGATGTGTAATTGGACCAGGTGCATTGTGCCAGCAAACACCTGTCTTCCAGTGCCAGTAAGGCTTAACAATGGCAGATGAATAAAGCATCATATATACTCTGAGGAGAGTAACTCCAATTAAGTGACCAGTTATGCACAGCCTTGCCACCAACAGACCATCCAACATCCTACCACCCAAAACCAAGCCTCAGACCAAGCACTGATCATGAATGAAGGATGTTAATGTGCAAGAACAAATGAGGCTGCAGCATGTAATGCAATGAGCTACACAACAACTCTGCACCCAGTTCCATACTCTCTGCCTAAGAGTATATGTCCAGAGCATTTCAGCTTTGTGTAGCCTGCCAGCTGCAGGCTGAGCTGACAGCATCCATTGCAAATGTTTGCCTGTTAGTTGGTGCCATTCTAGCTACTTTAGCAATGCCTTCGCCATGGAGATTTTGGCTTTGCTTTTACACAAGTTTTGCACAACACAGCAAGCAGAACCTGCGCTGCTTACATTTATTACTGAGGGATGAGAGATGCTCCTTTTTGCTTTCAGTCTCCTCAGTGCCCACTGCTCAGCCACCCAGTGCCTGCTGCCTATAGATCACTGAGTCTGTGCTTATGCCTATGCTGTAACAGCCAAGTAATAAGCCCTCCCACTGCCCCTGCTCCACACACAGCAATCCTGGTAATGAGGCAGTGAGGAGGCTGCAGAGATCACTCTTAGCCACATTCATGGCCTGAATTTCCATTGTGCTCAAGAGTGGAGGGTTTGTGTGCCTCACAACATCCTTGTTACCTCTGTTTCAGAACTTATGCATGCATGATGGGAACAGGTATCTGGAACTCAGTGCCTCAGCAGTAAGCCAAATCTCTGTGTTGCGGTATAGACACGCCTTGCACTGCTCTGGGGTTGTGTGATACTCTTTAAGTCTGTTACCTAACTTCTGGAACTCCCTGATGCTAGGTAGTGGTGAGGCCAGGGAAAGTTGGGTAGGATTAAATATTTATAAGGACTAATATTAGGAGAGAGATACATCTTTACACTTCAGGGCATAAGCCAATCACTAGAAAACAGAATTTAGGAAGGAGCTTCTCCAATGAACAGATTATTCCATGACTACCTGTTAGAGGGTGTTTCTTGCACCTGTCTCTGAAGCAGCTAGTACTGGTCATTTCCAGAGACAGGACACTGGATTAGATAGATCTCAACTCTGACCCAGTCTGGTGTTTCCTATGCTCCTAAAGCAGGGGCGGGCAATTATTTTGGGCGGAGGGCCACTTATTGAGTTTTGGTAAGCCATCCAGGGCCACATGACAGGCAGCCAGGGGCAGATAAATATTAATTTTCTAAATTTTTTAGGGGCTCTGTGGGCCGGATAGCATAGCTTGGCGGGCTGCATCCAGCCCCTGGGCCGCATTTTGCCCACCCCTGTTCTAAAGAAAAAGAAAATGTCCTTAGCAAAAGTGGATGGTCAGCATCTTCTGAATCCCAGAGGGGACAAGAGACAGTCTTAGTATTGCTGGGGATAGAGTTCCCTTCTCTTTGCCCATGGAATGTCCAGGACTTTGAAAGCTCTCATCTCACTTGGTATCTTCCCACCCTCTTGTCATGTCTAGATACCCTCCATCGTCTGCTTCATCAGTGATTGGTCGTTCTTTGTATTGGTGGATCCCTAGGCTTATTGGAAGAAACTCAAACATTGCACAGTTCATCCTAGCAGCTCTTGGGTAATGCAAACTTCCTGACAGCTTCAGTCCTTCCATTCTTACTGGTATATCGACCACCTGCACAGGCCCTCACAACACCCTGTGTTGGTGGTGGTAGACACCTGTCTACCACTCCCTCAAGAGCTGTGACTGTGGGCTTCCTGGCCAACTGGGGTTCCAACAGGTTAGCTAGACCTGAAAAGACCATGGTTGCTCTTATCCTGAGGGCCTACTGCTGCAGTGCCAGTGCTAGCCAGCACGTAGTTCCAGGAAAGGCTCCTTCTTTATCCTCAAAGTCAGCAGCCCCCTTTTTACTCATCTAGGTCTTGAGAACGAACTGGTCCCATCCAGTCTGAGATCACAGTCTGGATGGTGCCTCCTCCACTGGGGGTCATCTGGAAATGCAGCTGGCACCTGTTTAGTGCCTGAGGGATGCATGGTGAATGCCATGTCCTGGTCCTCTCAGTCTCTCATTCTGTGCAGGTGCTGCTGGAACACCCCCAACTCATCGTGGAAGCTGCCTCACAGACACCTCATAATTGAATTCTCAAAGCTTCAGCAGGCAAACCTGTTTCCTGTTTATCAAAAAACAAGAGTTGAGCCTTCCCTCTGGCCTCCACTCTGAGTACAGGCCTAGGAAACAGCAATTGCACCAGAGGACGTACGGGATTTCCCCTGGGGAATGCTGGGAATTTGACCACTTCTACCAAAATTCCCCAAAGACTTCCAAAGCTTCCCAGAAGGCGCTGCTTCTGAGAGCTGCTTGGGGTCCTTTGGAGAGAAACAAAGTACTTCTAGTGTGAGTGCAGAGCAAAGGTACTATCTGCCTCCAAAACAGTATGGCTGGGGTGGACTCAGTGCACTTCTGGTATTAGTATTGGTACTAGCTCCCCCAGTTCAGTTAAGAGCAGATCAATTCTCTAATGCAGAGAAACTTGAGAGCAAGAAATTCCCTTAAAAAGCCTTAGTGGGAAAGGGAGGATGGATACTTTGTACAGGCTCTGCTTGAATACAAGGAAAGCAGGGAGAGGAAGGTTAGCAAAGTTCCTGCCTGGCACAAAATTGCTAAGACAGAAGGTCCGAGACTACAGATAACCACCGTTATTTAATTTTTTTTTTCAAAATAAAAAAGGAAGGAAGTTAATAAATAATGTAAAATGGAGAATGCATTAATGAAAGAGAGAGTGAGGGAGAGGAAAAGAAAGGAAGGGACAAGGCAGAGAAAGAGAGCACAAAGGGGGAGAGATATTCCTGCCTTTATTGATTGTATATGATTACATTAGGCCTATCAAATATTAATACTACATTCCACAAGAGGTCATTGTGTGTGTTTTTCCAATTTAGCTCTGCCTTGGCAGTGGAGGCAGACTCTGAGTGGTAAAAGGCAACGCAACATCTTCAGCTCCCTGGACCAGTGTCTCCAGACGGCAGGAAGCGTGGGAAGCTCTAACCTCAGGCAATGGGGCGCGGGCGTCTGTGCAGGCAGGAGGATCTGGGAGGCAGAACCAAAATAGAACCAAAAACCACCATTAAGTCACCCAGCATTGCTGCATGTCAACCCTGTTGATGGCTGCAGGAAGATCCAAGCCACAGCATTTAGATCCAGAACCAGTTCTACACTTTAGGCACGTTCGGATCTGGCCATTCTAGGGAAGACTGCATTCCACATGATAGATGCAACTGTGCACACTCTTGCAGCTGGGGCATGGGACTAGATGTCTTGTCCTTCAGGGCCAGGTACACGAACTGGGGCTGCTGAAATTAAAGTAGAGCTCCTCTAATAGCATTGACAGATCCTGTAGCCTCCCTGTGGGTCTGGGCACTAGAAGGCAGTATCACTTACTTTGAGGTAGTAGTAGCTCTGAATGGAGGCCAGTCATGGTTGGATCAGGGATTGAGATCAGAAGGTGGGTTTAGGTCCAGGGCTGTAGTTCAGACCCATGAGAGCATGAATTTTCTCAAGACTGCCACATGCCTTATGCTACTGGGAGGCCCACAGAGAGTGGTGATGGAGAAGTTTCACCTACTGACTTTGTTGTGGTTACACTTATATAAACCAGGAGATCCAAGATCAGGAGCTGTACTTCAGCATCACAGATTTGCCATTACATTCCAGGACATTCGCCTTCCTGGGCCAGACTTTGCTAGGGCACAATGAAGCAGCTGCAGGGATTTGCAGTAGCCAAGAATCTGCCTTTTCTCTTGATCTCACTGCATACAGGGTCTGCTACTCCTCGGCAGCTGTCTATCATTTCTTGGAAGAGGTCTTCTCTGGAAGAGAAAGGATCTTCAGTGTAATCCAGTTAAGATTTTATTCATGAGTTCTACAAACTGGGTTTCTCCCAATCAATCAGTTACATTCTGGATAGCTAAAAAATACAGCTGTTTTCTTAGGTTCTGCTATGTGGAGGCCTCTACCTGCAGGAGTTTGGAGGAAAGTGATGAGGGAGGGGTGGTCTTGAGGCCTGGGCACAGATACAGGTGTCAAGAATTCTGGGGGTCCCAATTCTAACTCCTTGTACGATGAGGGATAGGTCACTTCTCTGGTTTTGTGCCCCAGCTTCCCTGTCTGTGAAACAGGGGTAGCAATATATTGGTCAAGCTTGCAAATCAGTTGAATGGCTTAAAGAGTGGTGAAGCTCTTTAGAGATGGAAAGTGCTACATGGTTCTCATAGGCACTGTTATATTGGAGGCTTGCTTGCAAGTCTAGGTGAGGCCATCTTTGAAGTGCCCAGGCAGGGACATTTGTGTTCCTTGTTACCATGGTACCTCTGCACCTTGTATTCACCAATGGATTATTAACACATGTCTCTCTGAAGGAAGGGAGTATTTTAGTGGCATGGAACTGAGACACAGGATGGTTTGTGATCCATCCAAGGACACACAAGGAGTCTATATCTGAGCCAAGAACTGAACTCGAGTCAGGGCCCGATCCATCCTGCAGCAAGACCTACAGCTCCATTATTGCAGGGAGACTTGGGATCTGTGTACAGGGCAGTATGCAACACCATCTGTTTCACTGATCCCACTCCAAAGGGGCCCCCTCAGATGGGGACTCTCTGGATCCCTGTTGCATGTAGTCGATAAGGGTAGTTGGCACGGACAATGAGCTCTGTAGGGGGAAGGCTCCTAGATTTTGAGTGGCATAGCCTGTATTTGAGTTGCATCCATCCCATCCTGTCATAGTCCCAGCATGGGAGCTGCTGAGAACCATCAGCCAAAAATTAAGTGAGTCACCGCCAGACTGCTCTGATCTCTTGGCAGGCTCAGGACATGAAGGTGGTGTTCATGCAAGGCTGCACTGTGCTGCCACAAGGGCAAATAAATTAGCTTAACTCCTTTCTACTACCCCACCCATTTGTCTGATTGAGGGGTAATGTCACCTCCAGGCTTGCTCATGTCTATCAACATTTCCCTATACTCTTTATTGACCTCTTTCAGGTTCAGGTAAATGCTGTTTCCATCGCTAAGCTCCTCTTCCATCTTCACCCTCCTAGGAGCTGATCCAAAGCTTCCTAAACCAATGGGTGGCATTCCCATGACTCAGTGAACTGTGGATATCTCTTTCTGTCCTTGTGTGTCCATCCATCCATCTGCCTGCCTGTCTGTGCCTCCCGCACAACTCTAACAATACAACCAGGTCACTCAACTCCTCTCTCACCCGCAATGTCTTTCAGAGGTGGCATTGTCCAGTGGATGAGCATGCAATTGGGTCAGGAATCTGGAGACTTGGGTCCGATTCTTGCTTTGCAGGAGACATCGACTGGAATCACTTGCATCCTACAAGAACCTGCATTCTCTTCCTCTGGCTTAAGCCACTTCCTTTCTCTATGCCTCAGTATCCCCCTTCATTAGGGACATTGATACTGACCTTGCTTTGCAAAGCATGGAGATGCAAAGTCATAAGTAACATGATTTCTCCCTTTCTGTCTCTTGCTTAAACTGGAACTTTTGAATCAGCTTCTGCATGCCACAGACTGGAAAGCTTTCCTTGGATGGAGAGGCAAGGGAAGTGTGGCTGCTCTGTTAGCAGCCGGTACTAAATTATTCATGGCTGATAGTGAGGAGATTCAGTCCCATCTATCTTCCCCCAGCAGAATCGCTCACAGAACAACCAGACTAATAACATTTAAATAAAGAAAATTGCTCCCCCTGCCCCCTTGCCATGGTGTAACTGAGACGGCCACAGGAGACTCACCTCTTTCTGCCTGGCAAGGGCTACCGCCCAATTTGTTAACACAGTAAACCTGTGTTAAAGTCAGGCTAAAGGAGGGAGGAAGGCAGTAAGTGAGAGACAGAGGGGCGGAACACAAGGCTTTGTGTTCTAACTCAGCTTCCTCAAACTACCTAGAAGTGGCTGCATTTTTGTAGCTCCATTTTAGGCAGGTCAGCCTAAAGAATCCTCTCTCAGGGAAGGAAAGGGTTGTAGATAAATACAGGACACTGGCTGCATCTACATGAGATGCTGACTGTGCAGTTGTTACTGCAGTTGTTACTGTGCAGTAACTGGAGTTACTGCGTAGTAACATTGCTGAATGGTTTTTAGGTGATGCCGACTGCGCAGTAGCTCATTACTACTGCTCAGTAGCATCATGTCATGCTTCCTGCCATGCTACGTTACTGCGCAGTAGTAACAATCTACTGTGCAGTCAGTGTCTCTTGTAGATGCATCCACTGTGATGCAAGTATTTGAACCACTTCTTCATTGTCCCATCATGTCCTTGCTGTCCCCTGCACCTTGCCTTCTCCATGCCACCCTCCCAAAGGACCTTGCTGCTTCTGCTTTCATGAGTGAGTCCTGCCATCACTGCCCTGTATGTAGGCTGCCCAATGATGGCATCTGAGAGAGGCTGTGTAATGTCTCCACAGTGCTTTTACCCTGTGTGGCACCAAGAAAAGGCTGAATTTGTAGAAGAAAGCAGAATGCCCATAATTTCTTCTGCTCAGCTCTGGCTATTTCAGTGCAGCCGTCATTATGCCATCTCAGTGCCAGGCCCCAGATCTACACTTGAGTTCTACAGCTTCAGGCCACCCCTTGTTTTAATTATTCTACAAATGTAAATGAACCCCCTACTCTAGGGAGAATAATTTCCCTCTGTACCACTCCCATAAGGATTCTAGTCCCTTGTTCTAGCTCAGCCTTTTCCTATAAGACGTCACAATACCTGGGAACCTCACAGGAGGACATCCCCCTCAGCTCTATTATAGCACTGCACCCAGGAACCCTCAGCACCAAGATGTCAGTATCTTGACACTGCAACCAGCACTGAGATGTTACTGCATCCCCTCTGCTGTATCACAGCATTGGTCCCAGACATCTCCAGCAGTGAGAATCATAGTTTCCCCCTGCTATATCACAGCACAGCATTCATAAACCCTTGGCACCAAGATACCACTGCATACTCCCTGCTACATCTCAACATAATATCCAGAGTCCACCCTGCTTCCCACCACCAAGTCCTGAAACCCTGCATCCCCTCTCCCATATTACAGCACTGCAGGCTTCAACACTGAGCCATGACTGCATTATCTCCTCTGTATCATGTCACACAGTGGCAACCTCTAGCACTGAGATACAACTGCATCATCTATTTTTGTAGCACAGCTCTGCAGGGGGAATCTCCAGGCCCATCAGCGCATCCCCTCTCCTCTGTGTTACCTAGAACCTCTCCAGTCCTGAGCCCCATTCCTATTTCACCTTCCTTGATATGCATCCTACAGTACTTTCCACCCCTCTGCCTCCCAGCCATCCACAGCACCACAAACATCATTGCAGTTCCAGCCAGCAATGCATTCTCCCGTTACATTAATAAAAATTTTACAGCATGGTGGCAGGAAATGCATTTTCAGTTCATCTGCTGCAGCTATTAGATTACCAGGAAATGGCTGTCTGGCAGGCAGCCAGGTCCTCTTACTTAAAGGCCAGAACACACCCAGAGGAAGAGAGGGAGAAGGAAAGCAAGAGAACTGCACCATCCTAATGGATACCTTGCTGAGACACCATGAATCCTTGCAGCCGCTGATGAGGGACAAGGGGAGGGACAGATGAAGCATCTGGATGCATGAATGAGTTTAACACATGCAGCAGGAAGACCAGTTACTGTCTTTGCTGTAAGAAGTTACTGCGCTGGTGGTAGCTGGGGAAAGGGCAGGTTTCGCTTATCCCAGTTGCTTAGTTTGGGACTAATCTGGTGCTAAAGATCACCTGGTCACACCTGGGAATACAATGACAAGCCAGTGGTTGAACTCCCTCCAGGCACATGCCCCTCAATCCTGACTAGCAGCTTGCTCTGCTGTTTCATTTTGGTGCTCTTGGCACAGCTCTGGCAATGCACCTCACACCTGATCTACAGCCCCCATGCTACTCCAGTGCTTGGCCTGTGTACAACTTTCCAGCTCTTAACATGCTGGCTCAAAACTGGCAGCCCTCCCCCCCCCACAGTTGGGCTGGTGACATCGTGGTGAAAGGGTACCATGTGCCAATCCC